>NC_133648.1:205829971-206034563 GCF_009905375.1 Apium graveolens
TGATGACTGTTAATTTCTGATATAAGTCTAAGTGCTGATATAAATTCTGATCCTCTCTTTGACTTATTTGTGGTTAAATCTGAAACGTCTTATTTTAAGTCGAATATGTACGGTGAGTATTAACAGTCAATACAATTAGGGTTTCGTGGAACACTTACATACCAGTAATATTTTACTTGTTTCTTGTGCGCATTAAACCCTGTTTTACACTTCTAATGACTGTTTTTTCTTCTTCCCATCTAGTGAGACAGGTAGAATTATTTCTACCTGTCCGTATTAAATTTCCTTGCGTCTCCTTGCATTCTATTGCCTATAAAACCACACCTCAAATCAGCCTCACATCATTTCTTTCTCACATACTCACTCTTTTTCCTTCATACCAACAATCATGGTCAACTACAATATTTTTTAAACTATGAGACTTCAACATGGAGTTGAGCTGTGAGGACTGGAAGCAGGAATGGCACGTAACTGTCATTCCTGATGAGATTTAGGACTCGGTTCCCCAGGAGGTTCTCACACACCTCCTGTTCTTTTACATGGACTACCATCGCCATCTGGAGCGATTGGGAAGAAAGGCTGGAAGCTCTCTGCCAACAAGAGCGAATTATTCGACTCGTTATTCTTTTGTAGAGAGTCGGAAGAAGAAATAATTTGTTTTCTTCTTCCTGTTTTTCTTCATCGTCAGCTTTGTCCGGCTTCTTAGCCAAGGACAAAAGTTTTGATGTTGGAGTTTGTAGCTTAGGACAGTCTTGTAATGTTCTGATGAAAATTTCAATTTCATGAATATTCTCTTAATATATTAATAGAATTTTATATTTTTGCAAGATTTTGTCTCTCAGATGTTTGCAATTCTACTGCATTTTTAAATACTGATATATCCATATCTGATGACCTTTTAATTGCTGATATAAATTAAGTTTTGATTCTGAAATGTCAGTACTTGTTTACTTGATTTATTTTTTGGTCATTCTCACCTTTATATTTTTCAGAAAATGGGTTTCGCAGTAAAAATGATTAAAAGGTGGGAACAATTTAAATTTTGAATTAAAACTGACTTACCTCAATTAATGGGATTACTTGGTAAGTGGAACGGTTTTCCTTGAAAAACTGCATGTGATAGTAATGATTGATGTTTTCCCTGCCCATTAACTATTCATTATTGCTGCATGTCTGACAGGTGCCCAACGGTTATTTTTTTTAACCATGTATAAGTAAGAGAGAGAGAAGATTATACAATCTTTTATTTACTTTTACACTTTATCTCTCTTTCTTTACTTTTACTCTCTCTCATCTCCTGACGCTATTTTTCATACAGCCATTTTGTCAAACACCTTACAGGCAAACTTATTTCATAATTTTTATCATGGCACCTAAGGATTTGATCATAGATGGAGCCAAGTTCGTTCCCAACAACTATGCTGCAATCTTAAATCATGATGAAGCTCCATCTGAGTTGCACTTTGTGCAAGATCTTCTTGCACACAGTGAAATTGGGTATGCATTGACCCAGCCACCAGTCTTTTCAAGCCAACAAGTTCTGACATTTTGGCGGACTGGAATTTTGATAATGGTGGTGCTACTGGTACTCCCAGCATTGTTTTTGTAGTCAATGATGTTGAACATGTGGTAACTCCTGGAACAGTTCGTAAAGCTCTACATTTACCAGAAGGCTGCATTTTCTCAATACCGGAGGAACCAGTTCTCAGCAGCTCATGGCCAATTTGGGTATGAGAAGAGTTTGGCTAAGCTTGGACAGTTGAAATGAGCACATATCAGAAAGGAATGGAGCTTTTTCTTCGACTGCATCACTAAAGCCTTCGGGAATAAGTGTTCCAACTTTAATGCAATTCCAATAATGAGTCAGCACATCGGTATGCTATTATTAACCAAACTCATTTTAATTTTGCAAGTATTGTGCTACGCTTTATTGGGATAGGATGACAGAGTAGAGATGTTGTCTACTTTGCTAGATTCTGTCAGCTTATATATTTTATGTTGTGCTGATGAAACCCCAACCTACCACTGACTTATTTCCCCCCTTTAAACTTGCAAAACGGGCTTTTAATGACTTGGTAAATGCTGACCTTAAGAAAACTGGTTAGACCTTTACAGATTCCTCAGTCTGTAAAATAGATCCTAGTAAATGCTGATCCTCAAACCTATAGATCTGTTTATCCTGATGTTCAACCTACCACCACATCCCAATACCACAACAACCATCTGAAAATACCACTCATACATCTATACCTCAATCTTCTATCAGAACACATCTCATACCTTCACAGATAGCTCAACCTTCATCCTCAGCAGCTACTGTGAAGCATTTATCTTCCAAGCCCAGAGGACAACTGTCCCTCAGACACCACAGAAGAGAAGGAGGATTGTTTTGAGAGATGAGTCTGATAGTGAGGAACAGGTTTCTGTATCAGAACCTGTTATTAAAGAAGCTGAGAAGGTCCCTTCTCAAAGGATTCTGGAATTGGGGGATTTAAGCTTCTCAAAAGGCTTAGAAGAATGAATTCTGCTGAACCTCCCAAGGAATCCTCACCTTCAAAGAGATACAAGAAACAGAGAGCTAAAGGCCAGCTTCAGATGATGAGGAAGCAGCAGCTAAGGAAGGGATCAGGAATCTCTGATCTCAAAAGAACCAGAATTTGCTGAAGCTACTGCATCTCCCTCTCCATTGTCCCCAACTCAGGAAGCTGCTACAGATAAGGTAAACATGCCATCTGTGTCTCCTGTACATGAACTGTATCTCCTATAGACCCAGGCACAAGTGCTGAAATTGAGATTCACAACCTGGTTGTGCCTGGGGTTCTCTACTTAGAAGCTCCATAGCAATTAATCCATCAACAACACCTTTTACTGATGCTACTCAAACTCCAGAATTATCTACAACACCTTCTCTGCATCTAGATGTTGATGATCAGAATATAGGTGAGCATCAGGATATGGTTTGTTGATCAGAACTTGGAAATAGATCAGCACTTAGAGGATGATGTTGAAGCCTCAATTGCTTCTCATAATGTTGTTTTATCAGAAGATGCTGATTCTGTTAGTTTCTGATGCTTCAAATGCTGATACTACTGGTGATGCTGCTATTAATGCAGATGCTGATAAAGCTGGTCCTTCAGGACATGCACCTCAACAAACTGCTCCTAAATCTGAACTAGTTAATAAGTTTGTTACAAGAGCAGCACCAGTACCTTGGAGTGAAACTCCTAGAGGACAGGAGTGGAATAAGAATGGAACTCAGTTACCTTTGTTCCATCTGAAAAGATTCTTGCTGAGCACTTGGCAAAGCTGATGAAATGTTAATTAATGATGATTTTAAGACACAGCTTTGAGTCACTACATTGAGTACTAGACATCTTCAAGGTCTCCATTCAACAACTAAAACAAAATATAGAGGGGGTCCGGGGGCGGCATCTCAGAAAACTAAATTCAGGAAGAGATTGCTCAAGCAAGAAAACGACTCAGAAATTGATAAGAAAAAATTCTTCCAACTTACCTTTGACAGAGTTGCTTACATTGAAAAGACCCAAGCGAAGCAACAGTCTCAGATTGATGATATTTTGAAAAATCAAGCTACTCACCAATCTCAACTCAATGAAATCCAATCCTCGGTGGAATTGCTTGTCTCTCTTCTTTTACCTGTTGATGCCAAAAAGGGGGGAGAAGGAATTAAGTCCAAATGCAAAACTGTTAAGACACTGAAGGGGAAGGATGATGAAAAAGATGACCAGGGAAACTCTGGAATGGGTGGAGGTCATGGTCAAGGTAGAAGTTTCTCATCAAGAAGAGCTGGAATTACAAGTCACTGGACAAGTTCTGCTACTGGTAAAAGGATAAGTTTTGATGAACTTTTGAATCTTGATGAAGAAATATCAAGACAGCTATTTCTGAAAGAAAATCAGGAATGGGCTTTGAGAGTCTGATGGAAGAAGAAGCTAGACTTAAGTCAGAAAAAGTCAAATCTAAATCTGAAGCTTCTGTTGGTAAAAAGAAACTTCTAAAGGCCAAAGGCATTGTGATAAAAGAAAGAACAAATCTTGAAGTAACCAAGGCTAAATCACAATTGCAGATAGATCCAAGGTCCAAGGGCAAAGAGAAAGTTGGTGAACCTATCAAGGTTTATGTGCCTCCTGTGGATGAAAAAATTACTGTTGAAGATGCTGATCTTGCTCTGACTTCAAGAAAAATTTCTAAGACAACCTCTAACATGGCTCAAGTTGTTCAGAGTAAAGATATAATTAGTTCTGATATCTCAAAGAAGCAAGTAACCTCTGACATAGCTCAAGTTGACTTGATATCAGAAGATAAATCAAAGGAAAACCTCTGACATTGCTCATGTTAAACCTTCAAAGATACTCCTCCCAGGATTCACCAAAGCCAAACAGACTCAACCTTTAAAGACTGCTGTAAGTGGTTTTGAAGCAAGAGTGGTTACTGGAAAGGAAGCAAGAGATAAATCTGGATTGGGTAGTGCTGATGAAAGAAGAGTACAGAACATAACCAATGATCCAACTTCCTTAAGTGAACCAAGGTATTGGAGCAACTCCGTGAAAGATTGAATCAACTAGAATCTGTACAGATGGTTTACCATACCTACTTGAAAGAACACATCTTGTGTACTCATGACAGATGGTAGGGTTTCTCATATAAGGGAAATGCCATTCCACTGAAGTATTTTGAAGAATTGGAACATTGTATTATATCTTACTTCAAGTGAATGACAAAATAACAGAAAGTGCTGCAACTATTTGAAGATGTCAAATTCAGAAACAGAAAAGGCTTTATTCTGTTAAGTCTGACATCATATATCTTCCAAAGTACAGAGATCACAAGGGTGAATATTGTTGAGATGAAGCCTAACTCTGCTAATATTATAACTACCTTTCTGGGTTACAAGGCTGTTTGGAATTCAATCTTGAGTCTGACAAGGCATATTTGATCAGATGGATCAGGACCTAAGGAAAGTTAAAATTAATGATCTCAGGGCTGCAATCTTTCAAACTGGTTAAAGATTATCTGCAGAACTTAAAGATGCTAACAGGAGGATGATTTGATCAACTCAGATATGCCGAGAGATGTTTGTTAAAGAATTACTCTCAGAACAACTCCTGACATCAGTAGAGATCAGAAAGTGAAACCATAGTCAAGATCTACAACTGCTCAAATTCTAATATGTATACAGACTGAAGTTGTTATCAGAAGTTAAAGTTGGTAAAGCTTTAAGGCCTGTAAGTTGTAGTTATCTAGTCAAAATTCTCATGCATTTGTACTTAATGTTTTTGAACATCATCAAATATCTATTAAACTTGTATATTATGCTAATTTACAAGTGGGGGAGATTGTTAGATATATTTGATAATGTCATGACTAATATGATTTATGTTTAGTTTCAGATCTTACTTAAACAGGATAAATCAGTACTTAACTGAAATCAGCACTTATACTGAAGTCAGAACTTATAGTTTCTCAGTAACTTAAGGTTCAGGAGATATTTATCAGAAGATAATATCAGGACTTAAAGGAAACGTTTCAGATAAGGAAGGCATCTGATTGAAAGGAAAGAAGATCAAGACAAACGTAAGAAGAGATATGCATGAAGAAGGAATTCTATGAAGAATAGAATACTTGGAAGAAAAGATATCTGATTGATATGTTTTAGGAAGCAGAATTATATTCTATATCAATTAGCGATTATCTTGTAACTGTGTAGTATATAAACACAGACATAGGGTTTACACTATAAGTGTTATCATTATCGAGAAGATTATTTATTGTAACCCTAGCAGCTCTCGTGATATTTGTTCATCACTGAGAGAGGACAGTTCCATACTGTAACAGAGTTTATTGTTTGAATAAAGTTTGTTTTCTGTTACTTGTGTTATTAGAATTCGATTTGATTGTACTATACACTGTATTCACCCCCCTCTACAGTGTGTGTGATCTGCATTTTTTATTTGCCTTGGTTGCTTCAGGATTTACCCTTTCTTTTATCACAATGCCTTTAGCCTTAGGAATTTTCTTTTCAACAACAGAAGCTTCAGATTTGGAGTGACTTTTTCTAACTTAAGTCTAGCTTCTTCTTCCTTTAGACTCTCAAAGTCCATTCCTGGATTTTCTTTCAGAAATAACCGCCTTGAAATCTCCTCATCAAGTTCCAGATATTTATCAGAACTTATCCTTTTACCAGTATCAGAAGTTATTCTTCTCCCAGCATCAGAACTTGTTCTTTGACTTGTAGTTCCAGTTCTACTTGATGAAAGACCTTTACCTTGACCATGACCTCCACCCATTCCAGAGTTTCCCGGATCATCGTTTCCATCATCCTTTCCCTTCAGTGTCTTAATAGGTTTGCATTTGGACTTAATTACTTTCTCCCCTTTTTGGCATCATCAGGTAATAAACGAGAGACAAGCAATTCCACTGAGGATTGGATCTCATTGAGTTGATTTTGATGAGAAGCTTGATTCTTCAAAATTTCATCAATCTGAGACTGTTGCTTCTCTTGGGTTTTCTCAATATAGGCAATTCTGTCAAAGGTAGGTTGGAAAAACCTTTTCTTTTCAAGTTTTAGATTCATATCTTGCTGGATCAAGTTTTCTTGAATTTTATTCACCTTGTCATGAGTGATTGAGTGTTGACCTTGAAGGTGCTTTGTACTCAATGCAGTAACTCTCAGCTGTGTCTTGAAATCATCATTGATCAGCATTTCATCAGCTTTTGCAAGATGCTCAGCAAAATCTTTCAGATGGAACAAAGGTAACTGTGTTCCACTCCTTAGTCCACTCCTGTCCTCTAGGAGTTTCACTCCAAGGTACTGGTGCTTCCCCTTGTAACAAACTTCTTGACTATCTCAGCTTTATGAACAGTTTGTTGAGGTGCATGTCCTGATGGACCAGCTGCATCAGCATCTACATTTGTAGCAGCAGCTTCACCAGTAACTTCATCATTAGCAGCATCAGAACTTGTAGAATCAGCATCAGCAGCATCCTCTGATAAAATAATAGTATGAGAAGCTATTGAGGCTTCAACATCATCCTCTAAGTGCTGATCTCCAACTAAGTTCTGATCAACAGCCATATTTTGATGCTCACCCTAAAAATGGATCTTCAGTATCTAGATGCAGAGAAGGTGTTGTAGGTAATTCTGGATTAAAATTAGCATCAAGAAATGGTGTTGGTGGTGGAGTGATTGGAACTGGTGGAGCTTCTAGATGCAAAACAAGAGGCAATTCCAAGTTATGGATGTCAATTTCATCACTTGGCCCTATGGTATCAGCATGTACTGGAAATGATGAGTTGCATGAAGGTCTGATCAGCACTAGGAGAATTGTGAGCTTCAACAGGGTCTTGTGAGATCAGAGATTCCTGACCCCCTTCCTTAGCTACTGCTTCCATTCCTTTTTCTTTTGATAAGTGAGGTTTATCAGCACTTAGTACATCCATCAGATTTTACTAACATCAGAACTTAACAGATAAGAAGCACTATTCTAGTTTTTGACTTAGTAATAAGATACACAAAGTAAACTTAACTAAGCTCAATATCAGAATTTGCTTTTGTTAAAAGATTTCCACATAAACAATTACTTCAAGCATGGGACTTTAGTATATTGTAGACTACTAGGTCAGCATCTAGCACAATTATCCTCATTGGATTGAATAGTCACAAAAGCATTCATATCACTATCAGAGTTTAGAATTTCACATCAGACAACAATCAGCACTTAAGCAATTTCCAATTTAAGCACTGAATACACAAAGATAGTAATATCTATAAATACTGATCATAACATCTGATGTATCAGAACATAAACTAAGCAGATTAGAGAAAGAACCTGAAACCATTCCAAGTTCATTTACCAATCTTGTAAAAGTAGCTTCACACAGTGGTTTTGTGAAGATATCTGCTAGTTGTTGATCTGTTGGAAAAAAGTGCAATTCCACTGTACCTTCATCCACATGTTCCCTTATGAAGTGGTACCTAATGCTGATGTGCTTTGTCATTGAGTGTTGAACTGGATTACCTGTCATAGCAATAGCACTTTGATTATCACAGTAAATAGGGATTTTAAAGTATGTTAACCCATAATCCAGTAACTGATTCTTCATCCAAAGAATCTGTGCACAACAGCTTCCTGCAGCAATGTATTCTGCTTCTGCAATTGATGTGGAAATTGACTTTTGTTTCTTGCTAAACTAAGAGACTTATCTGCCTCCAAGAAATTGGCAGCTTCCACTTGTGCTTTTTCTGTCAATTTTGCATCCTGCAAAATCTGCATCTGAGTAACCTATTAGCTTAAAGTCTGATTCTCTGGATACCACAATCTCAGATCAGCTCTACCCTTAAGGTACTTGAAAATTCTTTTCACAGCTGTTAAGTGAGGTTCTCTTGGATCTGCTTGAAATCTTGTACAAAGACAGGTAGCATACATAATATCAGGTCTACTAGCAGTTAGATAGAGTAGTGAGCCAATCATACCTCTGTAATTAGTAATATCTACTAATGTACCAGTATCCTTATCCAATTTTGTTGCAGTGACCATGGGAGTGGATGCACTTGAACAATCTTGCATTCCAAATTTCTTCAGCAAATTTCTGGGGTACTTGGATTGACAAATAAAAGTTGTGGCGCCCTCCAAACCCGGGTCAGAAATTTGGGGTCCACAACACATAATCAATATATAAACCTGCATATATAAAATATTATTGTAATGACCCTGCTTTACATAACCACGGATCGCAACAGGTTAAAGTATGAAAACAAGCCACAACCTTAACTTTTATTACAACGTACCAAATCCCAACTAATTTAATTTACAACTGATATGAAATTATTCTTACAACCTTACTATCTCACTACTGCATTAAGCTCCTGCTAGCTCGATCAATCATAATCTGGAATCCTAGCTCGAACATTGAACTGGGAAACCTCGCTATCAACCGTATCCTTCTTAACTGTAGAATACATAAAAAGGTTCGCAAGAGTGAGCTAACTAGCTCAGCAAGTCATATTATCAATAACTGAGGTTAAACAATAATAAACGAGGTGATACAAAAGAATCAAGTTTCCTGTTAAACAGTCAATAGAATTGGATATTCCTTTTAAGTTTTTAAAACCAAGGTTAGGCTGCTAATCAGTCACGCACTAACCCCGAGCAAAGCACACAGCACTGCTCTAACTACTGGATCCAAGGCACACATTGGCCTAGCTTGACCATCGATATGGTCTGACCACGAATCTGGTCCACACAAAGAAAACTATCCAATTCTAAAGCATTTCAATATGATAAGCAATAGAGTTCAATAAAATCAGATCATAATCAATAACCATAAAACATTTATAAAAGAGCATGGTAAAAATTCATAGTTACCAAAAAGGGTATGTCAAAATACATAAAAGAAGTGGCCTCCAGCCAGTAGGATAATCGGATATTAGATGAATAGTGTTTTTACAAGGTTTTAGTACTTTGATATCGCAAGGTATGGTTGAGTATAAAAGTGTCTGTATGTGTAAACAATTCTGTTCCAGTGTTTGGTATATATGATGGATATATATTTGTGGAGTAGTATCTTATTTGTGTGGTTTAGTATCTGGTAAATCAACAAGAAATGGTTTACAAAGAATAAGGCTTACGGCTCAAAGATCAAATGCTGTGGCTCAGGTTCAAGGCTGAAGGATTCAAAATGTGTACAGTATAAAACAGAACTATTTTGGGTATTAACAATATAGTCACAAGAGAATTTAGAAATATTTGCATTGTATTTTGAGAAAGGTTTAGAAATACTTGCCTTATCATAATCGATTTCAACTTCACTTGTACTTGTCTAATGACCCCATTCAACAATCACTCGTCTGTTTCTCTTATGCCTCGCTTCTATCCTCTGATCACTTGCGGTATTTTCTACATGTTAATTCTATTTTCTGATCACCTGCTTCTCTTTCTTACGCCTTGCTTACTCTGCTAGGCATCATAAGTATCTATTAATATTTGACTCATACCATTCTATTCGACATACACTTCTATCTACCCTTCGTTTTACTCAAATCCGAATTAACGGATTGAAAGTTACGCTATAAACAAGTAATCACCGAACATATAGACCGACAGTCAACCAACAAGTCACATATAACACATAACACGTTAAATAATCAATGCCATCCCATTTATAAAGAAGTCTCGGGTCATAAACAGGATTTCGGTTACTTAAAATGATTTTTAAAACATTTTTCGGAATTAAAACGGGTCGTTGGATCAATTTTGGAGTAATAAACAGGGTTCGGTTGGCCAATTCTGGCTCCGAAATAATTTTAGAATAATTATCGAGCCTTGAAAAATAATTTAGAATAATATTTTAAAGCTCGAAACTATTTTTCGGAATTTTTAAATCATTTCTAAATAATTAAATCTAATAAATAAGTAATTAAAATCAGTTAATAATTAATTAAATCAATTAATTACTTTCGAATTAATTGACCAATTAATCAATTAAAAATTAACTGAAATTAATTAACTAATTAATTCAGATTTATTATTGAATTAAAAATAATTTTCGGAATTAAAATACTAATTTTTAGAATTTTCAGAAATTAAAATGAATTTTTATAATAAAAATACATAGGAAATATGATTTTTAAACATTTATAAAACAGGAATCCAACTTTTGCAAACTTTGGAAAGTTCAGGGACTTAACTTCATCGTTTTCAAAAGTTGGGGTACTAAACTGCAATTTTCCAGCCCTTCGCCGGAAAACAGTCGGGTTCGCCGGAGAACTCAACTCCGGCCTCCTCCCACCACCACAAAGTCCAGATTTAATCTATACTTCACAAGGAACACAACCATGCCATCAATTCATTCTAATCATCCCGGAATTAGCCGGAAAATGATCAAGAATCTCGCCGGTTTCCGGCAAGTTCGACTGAAAACTTTAAAACCTAACTCCCTCTTTTACAGACCTCGTTGATTCATGAAACTTATACGACTAGATTGCAAATTTCACAGAGAACACAACCCACTATAACACAACATCAATCTATCACTGAATAAGAAACCCCCAAATTTCAATTAAGAACATTCATACGGGTTATAAACCCTAATTTTAAAATTCGAAAATCAAACTCAAATTTGAACATGTTATTGAACTCCAAATCAGACGTATGACATATGAAAATCATCAGGAAAACAAGCTCTACAACATGCAATCATCAAATCATACAAACAATCATCCGAACAAAAATTCATATTTTTAATAATTTTAATTCGAAAATAAATAAATTTTCAGAAAATAAACCTTTGGTTCTGCAGTGAAACAAAGCTCAGAATCTGATAGAACACTTCAAATCCTTCAGTTTTGGTTACTCAAGCTTTGAAAACAGAGATCGGTAACGCCTTCGTTTTGCTGTTTTATTCTTAGAACAGTTTATGTAATTAGGGTTTTTCTCTGAAAATTATAGAATTAACTATCTAGCAAATGATTTTGATACGAAATAAAATACGGTAAAAGGCTATTTATAATTACGGAAAATTAGTATCCCGTTGGATCATTCCAGATATAAAATGGTATGTTATTTGTAAAAACTGATCCAAACGGTATCGGATTTCGTAGATAATTATCCAAATCAGTACAATTTGTACTGCGATCTTGGTCTCAGCGCCTGGTTACACAGTATTACGAGGTGATAATTGTGATAGTTTAATAAAAAGCTCCCGTTTCTCGAAAATACGAGTTTTATTGATTTACCGAAATGAATATTATATCGAAAATGTTGCGCCGGGACCCGCGCAGGACAAACCGTACGCCGGATCGAAAAAGTCGAAACATGGAATATGCTCGGAATATTATAATTAGGTTAGGAAGGAGTTCTCAGAAAAGTTTCGGGTTCTAAAAACGTAACAACGGATGACGTCGGTTGGTTCCCGTTTTTATAAAATAGATTTTAAATACTCGGAAAAAGATTTTAGAAATTTCAGATGATTCTTATAAATCCATAACCCAACATAAAAATAATTAGGAAGATATGACAATTATCTATATTTTATTTTGGACATATAAAAATTAAAATACTCAATTAATATTATTTTTGAATATCCAAGTACAGATAACATTTAACAATTAACTCACAGAATAGATACTGTACACACATAATAATTGTATAATAGCAAAAATAATTATACGATATATTCCGGTTATTACATCCTTCCCCCCTTAAAAGGATTATGTCCTCAGAATCTCCTAAGAAAAGAAATGAGGGTACTTTTCTCTCATATCACTTTCTAACTCCCAGGTTGACTCTTCAACCTTTGGGTTTCTCCACAATACTCTTACTAACTTTACCACTTTATTCCTCAATATTTTCTCTCTATTCTCTAGAATCTCTACCGGATTCTCTACATATGACAAATCTGCCTGAAGCTCTATTGGCTCATATTCTATTACATGCCTGGAGTCTGGATTATATTTCTTAAGCATTGATATGTGAAAAATATTATGAATGTGCTCCATGTGCGGAGGTAACGTTAACTCGAAAGCTATTTTTCCTAACGTGCTTTAAGATTTCAAAAGGTCCGACATATCTTAGGCTCGGTTTTTCTTTCTTTCCAAACCTCGTTAATCCCTTCCACGGCGCTACTTTCAGTAGTACTAAGCTTCCTTCTTCGAATTCCATGTCTTTCCTTGATTGATCTATTTATTTCCTTTGACGGTCTGGTACGGCTATCAATCTCTTCTGGATAACTTCAATAACTTCCTTTGTCTGCTGTACTAATTCAGGTCCAAGTATTTTACGCTCTACTGCTCCGTCTTAATACACTAGAGATCTGTATTTGCATCCATAAAGGGCTTCTTAGGGTGACATCCCGATACTAGCGTGATAACTGTTGTTGCAAGCAAATTCTATCAGAGGTAAATGCTCGCCCCAATTTCCTTTGAAATCAATAGCACAAATACGTAATAAGTCTTCTATTGTCTGGATTATTCTTTCACTTTGGCCATCCGTCTCTGGGTGATAATCTGTACTCATATTCAATCTTGTTCCTAAACATTCTTGAAAACTCTTCCAAAATCTCGAATTAAATCTTGGATCTCGATCAGATACGATAGACACAAGAATTTCATGACGAACTACAATTTCCTTCAGGCACCTATGGATCAACTTATCGAGCAAAAATCTTTCGTTTATAAGCAGAAAATGAGCTGGCTTGGTAAATCTATCCACTATAAGCCAAATGGCATCATGATTAGTTTTTGTGCTTGGTAACCCCAACTATGAAATCCATGGTGATATGCTCCCACTTCCACTCTGGAACTTCCAATGACTGTAACAATCCACTTGATCTCTGATGCTCTACTTTAACTCTGTTGACATATATAACATCTGCTAATTCATTCTGCAATTCCCCGCTTCATATCTAACCACCTATAATTTCCTTTAAATCTCTATACATCTTGGTACTTCCTGAATGGATTGAATACCTCGAATTATGAGCTGCCTGTAAAATTTCATCCTTTCAATTCCATCACTGGTGGAATCCAAGTTCTAGAAGAAAACCTAAGAATACCTTGATCGTCCTTTTTGCGTGCACTATTCTTCCCATACTAAATGATTTATATCCTGATTCATTACCTCTTCCTGACACTTCTTTATCTTTTCTAACAATTCTGATTGAAAAGTTATACTTATACATTCTTACTCCTTTTTGGATTATGCACTCTGATTTCCAATTCTAACTTGTAGAATTCCATAGATAATTCTTCTCGTACAGTCTCTATGTTCATTATCTCTCCTTCTTGCTCATCTCTTGCCACTACATTTACTTTTCCTCGAGAGTTCATACTTCAACTCTTGTGGTCCGTATATATCTCACATCTTTCTCTATACTTATAATATTTCCCAATCTTTCAAAACGAATATTATTGTAGCTTTTAATCCCCAGTTATGAGTAGGGTACTTCTGCTCATAAGGTTTCGGTTGTCTGGATGCATATGTAATAACTTTATTGTTTTGCGTCAACACACATCCTATTCCCTTACGAGAAGTATCAGTATAAACTACCAAATCTCCCTGATGCTTTCAAAGTGATAAAATAGGTGTTGTAACCATTCTTTCATTTAACTCCGTAAAACTTTCTTCACCCTTCTCCATTTCATATAACCTTCTTGCTTTTCCTGGTTAACTTCATCTCGAATATTACAACTTTCAAGAAATCTTGTACAAATTTCCAATAATAACCGGCCTATGATAAAACTTCTTACTTTTGTTGGTGCTTCTGGTCTTTCTTTATTCATACTATCTTTAAATTTTCTGCTGAATCCCCTTTTGTCTCCTCCTTACTGACTGTCTATACTAAGAATTATACCTCCTGCCATTAAAGTTTTCACCTGGTAAACTCTTTTTATACCGCTTCTTTCTTCTTTGACTCCTCAGCTATCATTGTATAGGTTGCATGGTTCTTCTTAATTAACACAAGTATATCTTATCCAAATTCTTCCTTCAAAATTCTACTCATCAAATTTAAATATCACTAGTATATCAGTTCATCCCACTAACATTTCTAGAATTTTATAACAATAGTACTGAGTTCTGAAAATTATCTTTGATACGTCCATAAGTTAAATTTTCACTTGGTGATATACCCAGTCTTAAATCAATCTTATAAAAATACCTTGCTTCGTTCATATTATTAAACAAATCATTGGTTCGAGGATAACAGATATTTGCTCTTGAGGGTAACCTTGTTGAGCTTTCGGCTAACATATAATCTCATACTTCCATCTTTCTTATTAACACATAGTGCCGGTGCACTTTAGGGGTACGCTAGGTCCAGTTGCTTTTTCTTCTAATTATCTCCTACATTTGCTCTAGTAACTCTTTTATTTTATCTGGTGCCATTCTTGTGCGGGGCTTTAGACACTGGCTTCATTTCAGGTGCCTACATCAATCATAAATGCATTTTCTTTATCTAAAGGAAATATTGGTAACTCATCTGGAAACATATCTTGATACTGTAAAATCTTCAAGTTCGGTTTGCTCCTTGACTCTTATTTATAATCGCCATAGCAAGTATATTTCTGGTTACCTGTAATCCTAAATCATTCTTAACAAGTTCTTTACTTTCCTTTGTCCTTTAAACTTCTTCATGTTCTCATTTAGCGTCTTCAGAACTATCTTCCATCACGACAGTCTACCTGGGCATCACACTTGAATAGTTAATCCACTTCTTAGAATAATGTCAAATCCTCTTATCTCAAATGATATCAATTCTTCACAGCTTATTGCCAGAAATATCGATTCCGCCATTGGTACTTACTTATTTAATAACTGCACGTTCTTAACTTGCTATTCCTTTAGTCATAAACTTATTGATTCGACAGGATAATTCATCTTATCAATAAAACCTTGAGAGATATACGATCCAATTGCTCCCACACCTTTCAATACTTTAACACATAAGGTATCCGCAATAATCTTCCACGTCATCACATCCATTTTCTAAATAACATATCGCAAAATCTCGTTCTTGGAGATGTATCCCTTATTGAAGTAGATTCCTTTGACTCGTAATGCATCCCTAGCTAGGGCCAGTGATTTGCAATTCTCACCATATGCCCTTGTTTCCTTTCCATGCATGAGAGGTAGATGAGACTTTGCCCGCTGGGTGTATAATATATTGACTTTTGTTTGAAATGCTCTCGCAAAGAGCAACGGTACAACAAAATTACTAGAAGGATTCACAATTTTAATAAACTTAGAGTTAAAAAGAAAGAAGAAGTAATGATTTGAATATGAATGAGACAACCACATAGTACTTAAGATGGCCAGTCTTTCATACCGTATGGCATACAACACATGATTAGGTGGCGTCCCACCCGACTCTTTGTCATTCCGACAAGTGTCTCATCATAATACTGTTTGTCTCAATCAGAAAACAAAACTCAAGGGGAACAATTAAGTTTGAAAGGAATGCCAAATACTCCATTTTGATATCATCAGAAAGAATTTATTAATAAAAGAAGTTCATACATTTTTAGGAATTAAAAAGGCATATACGCTGTAATGTTGAGGACAAGAATGATACCATTGGTCACCATCCACATTCCACTTGTATTCATCTTTCGAGGTTGATCGATCATATCCCAATTATATCGTATAACAACTTTAGAAGTATGCTAAAATGCCTTCGCAACTAAGCATTATGGTAGATTCTTACTCGTTAAGTCTCGCGTCTATAACGTCGCACCTACACGTATAATACTTTAACAATTTGATCATAATGGCGTTCTTATCAGATAACCTTGAGTTTCCTCTTTTTAATTTGGAATAACCGTAAATCATTCAACATAACGATCATTTTATTAATAATATTCTTCCTTTAGAAAAGTCTGGAAATTTTCCCAATCTTCTTCGGTCATGCTCCGGCTTCCGCTTAATCAATGAATTCTTCAAACTCTGATAATCCCAGTAATTGGATGAATAGTTATTCCGTACGCTGGTTCTGTTGTTAATCCTATCAGACAATACTTGCACTCACTTCTTCATAATCGCAGGTTACCTCGTTCTCCGAATTAACAATACTGAGTCTGAAACAACATCCTTCCAGATAATCCGGGTCTTTTAACAAATAAGAAACTCAAGTAGTAACTTGACAACCAAGGTTTAAAACTTATTTTATTCAAAAAGGCTTTTAGAAATTTTGTGAGGAAAAATCTTTTTCGAAAACTTGTTAAAAAAATTTTGAAAATTTTGAAAATCACACCTCCGGTTGTCCTTACTGTATGAGTTGGTTGTTTTCCTTCTTATGACCAGATACCAAGTTAAAGAAATGATCACCCAAAGATCCATTCACTTTCATTTATCTCCTTTCCTTCATTAAGTCTATTACTTTCCGTAATCAATGAAAACTTCCGCTGTCGTTGCACGTTATCTTATTCGTAGCTTCACATTAAGGCTCCCATACTGGTAGTACTCCCGTTAACCACTTTGCAATCATTGAGTGGAACAGATTATCCAATAGTCAACAAGTCAGCTAATGTCACATCATCTTGTTAAAATGTTTATCACATCATTACAACACAATTTTCTAATCTCAAGAAATCTTCAGATCCCTAATCTCCTCTAACTCTCTCTTTTCAACACTTTTCTACTTCATTTCACAAGCTAGTCATGAGTGGCCTAATTACTAATAGCTTCTTTTAACCGGATACAGCCATCCTCCATAACACTTGAATCTTCTTTCTAAACTCCTTCTCACCTTAATTTATATCTCAATACTCACCGTTTACTGCCGCTATCGCGTCCCTTCTCGCAAATGCTGTTGTTTCGTTGGAAAGGTTTTTAAACTAAGGATGTAGAATATGGTGTATAATAGACAGAAAAGATACATTCATAGTTGAATGTTCAAAAGAACAAGAATAAGCAAATGAAGGTTCTTGAATAGGTAGTCTCATATCGAGAGATGATAGAATAGCGTTGAATAACTTGGAGAGGTGCAACTATCATAACAGAAGGTAATACCGCTAATACTGATGGAAGATCAAGGCGCAAATCGAATCTGAGAGAAGATGAAGATCTTTAAACGGAAGGTTCCAAACGATCAGTTGATGCAGGGAAATCAGGATCTGCCATTGTCGTTGCCTGGATATCATGTCGCTAGTCAAGAATCTCGAATCGCAACATGAACCGTGCCGAAGACCTACTATACAGTCGCACTCAACCTCACAATGACCTATCTTTCTATTTCCTATTCCTAATCCTAACCCTCTACCCAATCCCGACAATCTAGGCCTTTTTCAGTGACTTATAACCTGTGGCTCTGATATCAGCATGTGGCGTCCTCCAAACCCGGGTCAGAAGTTTGGGGTCCACAACACATAATCAATATATAAACCTGTATATATAAAATATTATTTGTAATGACCCTGCTTTACATAACCACGGATCGCAACAGGTTAAAGTATGAAAACAAGCCACCACCTTAACTTTTATTACAACATACCATATCCCAACTAATTTAATTTACAACTGGTAAAAAAAATTATTCTTCAACCTTGCTATCTCACTACTGCCATAAGCTTTTGCTAGCTCGATCAATCATAATCTGGAATCCTAGCTCGAACATTGAACTGGGAAACCTCGCTATCAACCGTATCCTTCTTAACTATAGAATACATAAAATGATTCGCAAGAGTGAGCTAACTAGCTCAGCAAGTCATATTATCAATAACTGAGGTTAAACAATAATAAACGAGGTGATTCAAAAGAATCAAGTTTCCTGTTAAACATTCAATAGAATTGGATATTCATTTTAAGTTTTTAAAACCAAGGTTAGGCTGCTGATCAGTCACGCACTAACCCCGAGCAAAGCACACAACACTGCTCTAACTACTGGATCCAAGGCACACATTGGCCTAACTTGACCATCGATATGGTCTGACCACGAATCTGGTCCACACAAAAAAAACTATCCAATTCTAAAGCATTTCAATATGATAACAGTAGAGTTCAATAAAACCAGATCATAATCAATAACCATAAAACATTTGTAAAAGAGCATGGTAAAAATTCATAGTTACCAAAAAGGGTATGTCAAAATACATAAAAGAAGTGGCCTCCAGCCGGTAAGATAATCGGATATTAGATGAATAGTGTTTTTACAAGGTTTTAGTACTTTGATATCGCAAGGTATGGTTGAGTATAAAAGTTTCTGTATGTGTAAACAATTCTGTTCCAGTGTTTGGTATATATGATGGATATATATTTGTGGAGTAGTATCTTATTTGTGTGGTTTAGTATCTGGTAAATCAACAAGAAGTGGTTTACAAAGAATAAGGCTTACGGCTCAAAGATCAAATGTTGTGGCTCAGGTTCAAGGCTGAAGGATTCAAAATGTGTACAGTATAAAACAGAACTATTTTGGGTATTAACAATATGTCACAAGAGAATTTAGAAATATTTGCATTGTATTTTGAGAAAGGTTTAGAAATACTTGCCTTATCATAATCGATTTCAACTTCACTTGTACTTGTCTAATGACCCCATTCAACAATCGCTCGTCTGTTTCTCTTATGCCTCGCTTCTATCCTCTGATCACTTGCGGTATTTTCTACATGTTAATTCTATTTTCTAATCACCTGCTTCTCTTTCTTACGCCTTGCTTACTCTGCTAGGCATCATAAGTATCTAATAATATTTAACTCATACCATTCTATTCGACATACACTTCTATCTACCCTTCGTTTTACTCAAATCCAATTAACGGATTGAAAGTTACGCTATAAACAAGTAATCACCGAACATATAGACCGACAGTCAACCAACAAGTCACATATAACACATAATACGTTAAATAATCAATGTCATCCCATTTATAAAGAAGTCTCGGGTCATAAACATGCTTTCGGTTATTTAAAATGATTTTTAAAATATTTTTCGGAATTAAAACGGGTCGTTAGATCAATTTTGGAGTAATAAACAGGGTTCGGTTGGCCGATTCTGGCTCCGAAATAATTTTAGAATAATTATCGAGCCTTGAAAATAATTTAGAATAATATTTTAAAGCTCGAAACTATTTTTCGAAATTTTTAAATCATTTCTAAATAATTAAATCTAATTAAATAAGTAATTAAAATCAATTAATAATTAATTAAATCAATTAATCAATTAATTTTCGAATTAATTGACCAATTAATCAATTAAAAATTAACTGAAATTAATTAACTAACTAATTCAGATTTATTTTTGAATTAAAAATAATTTTCGGAATTAAAATACTAATTTTTAGAATTTTCAGAAATTAAAAATGAATTTTTATAATAAAAATAAATAGGAAATATGATTTTTAAACATTTTTAAAACAGGAATCCAACTTTTGCAAACTCTGGAAAGTTCAGGGACTGAACTTCATCGTTTTCAAAAGTTGTGGTACTAAACTGCAATTTTCCAGCCCTTCGCCGGAAAATAGTCGGGTTCGCCGGAGAACTCAACTCCGGCCTCCTCCCACCACCACAAAGTCCAGATTTAATCTATACTTCACAAGGAACACAACCATGCCATCAATTCATTCTAATCATCCCGGAATTAGCCGGAAAATGATCAAGAATCTCGCCGGTTTCCGGCGAGTTCGACGAAAACTTTAAAACCTAACTCCCTCTTTTACAGACTTTGTTGATTCATGAAACTTATACGACTAGATTGCAAATTTCACAGAGAACACAACCCACTATAACACAACATCAATCTATCACAGAATAAGAAACCCCCAAATTTCAATTAAGAACATTCATACGGGTTATAAACCCTAATTTTAAAATTCGAAAATCAAACTCAAATTTGAACATGTTATTGAACTCCAAATCAGACGTATGATATATGAAAATCATCAGGAAAACAAGCTCTACAACATGCAATCATCAAATCATACAAACAATCATCCGAACAAAAATTCATATTTTTAATAATTTTAATTCGAAAATAAATAAATTTTCAGAAAATAAACCTTTGGTTCTGCGGTGAAACAAAGCTCAGAATCTGATAGAACACTTCAAATCTTTCATTTTGGTTACTCAAGCTTTGAAAACAGAGATCGGTAACGCCTTCGTTTTGCTGTTTGATTCTTAGAACAGTTTATGTAATTAGGGTTTTTCTTTGAAAATTATAGAATTAACTATCTGCAAATGATTTTGATACGAAATAAAATATGGTAAAAGGCTATTTATAATTACGGAAAATTAGTATCCCGTTGGATCATTCCGGATATAAAATGGTACGTTTATTTGTAAAAACTGATCCAAACGGTATCGGTTTTCGAGATAATTATCCAAATCAGTACAATTTGTACTGCGGTCTTGGTCTCAGCGCCTGGTTACACGTATTACGAGGTGATAATTGTGATAGTTTAATAAAAAGCTCCCGTTTCTCGAAAATACGAGTTTTATTGATTTACCGAAACGAATATTATATCGAAAATGTTGCGCCGGGACCCGCGCAGGACAAACCGTACGCCGGATCGAAAAAGTCGAAACATGGAATATGCTCGGAATATTACAATTGGGTTAGGAAGGAGTTCTCGGAAAAGTTTCGGGTTCTAAAAACGTAACAACGGATGACGTCGGTTGGTTCCCGTTTTTATAAAATAGATTTTAAATACTCGGAAAAAGATTTTAGAAATTTCAGATGATTCTTATAAATCCATAACCCAACATAAAAATAATTAGGAAGATATGATAATTATCTATATTTTATTTTGGACATATAAAAATTAAAATACTCAATTAATATTATTTTTGAATATCCAAGTACAGATAACATTTAACAATTAACTCACAGAACAGATACTGTACACACATAATAATTGTATAATAGCAAAAATAATTACACGATATATCCCGGATATTACATTCACACTACACCAAAACCTCACCAAACAACCCACAATTATTAACACATCAAATCCTCAATTAAATAATACTATACCAGTCCTTATTCTCCATATTCTTCATCTCAACCAACCACAATCAAGTTCTATTAACTATAACAAGATTCATTCACCAAATCACTCCAAATTCAAATCAAACTACTAATAATCAAAGATCATGCTTCTCATTTAGAAAAGCAACCATCAAACTCACTAATAATCAAAGTAAAGGCTAGGGTTTGAAGTTTATACCTTTCTTGGGAGATGTTAAGTTGCTAGGAAGCCTTAGGGAGCCTCCTACAAGCTTGATCTTTCCAAAGAAATCAAGAACACAAAGTTAGGCTTTGAAGTTTTAAAAGTCCGATTGAAAGAACTGTAAATATTAGGGTCTTATCATTCTTATTTGGACGAGACTTGTGAATAAGAGTTGTAGGTCATCTCAATACCTTTCCAACGAGCTATAGAACACAACATCTGAGTGAGTATCGAAGGAGATATGGCAGTTTGAAGTTGCTGAGTTTGTTTTGGCCGAGAGCTCCTTCTTGCAAGGTCAACTCTTCTCTTTTTTATTTATGTTATTTGCTTGGTTGATTCTTCTTTTTGTTTTGAAATTTATTTTAACCTTTTTACCATGGTTAATTTTGTATGGCCCAAAATCACCCAACAAACAAAACTCCTTTGTCATGCTTATGCAAGCAAGCTTGTGTCATGTGATGACATCATCATCCACTGCCTTTTTGATTAATCCCTTAATTACTTGGCTAATGACCGTTGATCTGTTATACGGTTCGCTTATCTTTCGTTTTCGTTCGTCGTTTGAGGGATCATATCCGAGATCTTATTACTTGGGTTCCCCTAAACCTTTTACAATCTTTTAAATTCCTTTTATGATCCTCTCTTATAATCCTTGAATTTAAATCATTTTAATCATGTTACCTTATACTCAATTCTTTCGGTATCTGGTGGATTTTCGGGAAAAATCAAAGTGTTCGAATTTTGATTCTGACGATCTTTACATACACTCATTTACTTTATGGAATACAAATACGATCTTAGAATTTCCATAACAGTACTCCTATATAGCGTGATCTGATAATTTCCTTAATCAGCATCATCAGCAAAAAGTTACTATTCATCAGTGTTTCAAAAATTCCAAAAATTGGGGTTATTACATTGGTTCCAACCTTACATAAGGAGGACTAGCAGTCTTTGCCCTATTGTAATCCTAAACATGCTTCTTCTACAATTAATGCAAGTACTAAGAGATGCATTCATGGCATTGAAATAGGCAAACATTGAATTGAGAATACATGACATTCATTCAGAAATATGACACATAAGAATTAAGCAATATAGGCAAGATCTGGAATAAATAGAATTAGCAATTAAATCACTAATTCTATCTAGTCCAATCCTGTTGATGTATCTCATCTAGCTATCTGAATCCAAATATAAATTAATACACCTTAACAAACAATTCAGATCAAATGAATAAATCACATTGTAATAGGATGTCGGAGATAAGCATAAACAAAGGTCTTATATGATGCAAAATATATATCTCACTAAAATAATTAATCATGTTCAACAAATATTCAAACAATTATTTAAGATCATCTAAAGTAGCATGCACAAGTTATACATCAATCCTAGTTACCATAATATAATCTAGTGAACTAGTTCAGCATTATCTATGTGTGATGCTATCATGCTTGTACGAGTATTAAACATTTAAACACTAAGATCTTCTCATGCATTGAATATTGAGAACAAGATATTGCAGTGGTTCAAGAAATCGAAACCTGAGATATGTGAGTTGGATCATCTTCAGAGATTGCTATGAAATCAAGATATTCATTATTCTCATCATCTGATCCATCTCAACTCTTTCTCGTGCACTATAAGTTTTGACTGGTTGCTTCCCTAAGAAAACATTACACCTTTGTCACAGCTCCTCAACTGAATCCCTACTCATCCTTGTTTGTCAAGCTTCTTGTTCTGTTGTAGCAAAACCCCTGATAGTTACTTGACACATATGTCTTGTCATAACTGTGGCTATCAAATCTTGTATCTGTCCCATTTTCAGTCTTGTAATCACCTCTTGAACTGAATCTGTAAGAATCTCTGCTTAGAATAGATAGGCTTGATCCTTGGATATAGCTTGTGTACTCCTTGAGTTTCTTCTGATTCAGCAATCAGTAATCTTACATTATGTCCTGAGGTTCCAACTTTAATGTCTGTAACAGAGATTTTTGTATGTCCCCATTATTCTCTCTAACCTCCACAATTCCTGCCTGTATGATCTCATTGATTCCCGGATAAATGTAGCATTGGTACAAACCACTGTGTGACTGTATAATCTGGAATCATAGAGTTGTCTTAAAATCTCCGAGAAAAATTGTACCCGTAGAAATTTCATTCATTTCCTGCATCTGAAAACCCAGTGGTATCCTATGGAGTAAGTCTCTGAGGAAGTTCCACAAATTTTCGTCTGTAGGTCTTGAAATCAATTCCATTAGAGTAAAAAAAAACCATTATCTATAATTTCCGTATTCGGGAATTTTCCGTCTGGATAGCACATGATCTTCGTTTTCTTCAAAAGATTAAAATCCACTTTAAAAGCCCGGAGGAATCCTGAGTCTACCTTTGAGTACCCTTAATTTAATATTTAAGAAAAATTTAAATCTCCAGTATTTTTAATTTTCTTAGAAAATAAATTAATCAAAAATAAATATTTACGCAAAATCTAATTTTCAAGAATTTCGAATTTTCTTAAAAATTAAATAAAATGTAAATTATTATTTAAGAAAAATTTAAATTTAAAAATTTTAAATTTTATGGAGAAATAAATATATCAGAAATAATAATTAAGGGTTACAGAATTTTTCTGCAGCGACTAGGGACAACAGACAATTATAAACGTCGTCTTTGCCTTTAATAAAAAAATGTGTAGCGACCTGTTTTACTGCTGTGTGCCGTCCTTTTTTTTATTCTATTGCGACTATTCCTGTGCTTAACCTCCTGTGGCGATCATCTGTATTGCGACTTAGAGTGTAGATGTTCCCTGCGCGGTATACGAGTGTAATCTGTGGCGACAAGTCGACTTAAGTCTCCCAGGAGCCTAGAGGAGCGCGTGACTATTGCTCCGTGCGTGTGCTACAGACTATCCCGCGCGACCGCAAGCTTAACACCAAGGCGCAAACATAGTTGCCGAAGTTAACAAAACAAAATTGGCAGCTACTATGAATTGGCAGATAATAACTTGTATTGCCAAATTAAATTAAAGTTTATCTTCCCCTTTTTTTCTTTTGTGCGCCACTGTAATACCAAACCACCTAATAGAGATGCACAAAAGGCCCACCGGGCCGGGCTTTGACCGGGCCTTAAAAAGCCTGGGCTTTGACCGGGCCGGGCTTTTCGGGTTTTGATTTTGACCGGGCCGGGCCGGGCCGGGCTTTCCGGAAATGTCAGAGCCTGTTTTGGCCCTCGAGGCTGGCCTAACCGGGCTTTTTTCGGGCCGGATCGGATTGGGCCGGGTTTTTTTCTAATTTAAATCGGATCGAGTATTATTAGAGATTCCGAAGAATAAATGTGTTAGCAACTAGATTATCGTAAAAATGTATTAGTTTACATGGAATATTTTATAAAAACATTACTTCATTGAAAATATTTAAGTTCGGCAAAAAATAAACATGTTTATAGAATAATATGTTTTATCATATTGTTATGATAACAATGATAACAATGATATCATTGTTATGATAACAATGATATCCAATTATTCATAACAATGATATTCAAATATATATAGTGTACTTATTATATCTTCTTTCATTATTTATGCAACGAAGTATATAAATAATATTATTAATCACAAATATGTAAATATATATTTGTTTAAAGTATTATTTATATTTATAGTAAATGTGAATTTATAAATAATAAGAAAATATATTAGAATAATCAGATTATAACCGGGATTTTTCACGCTTTTAATCGGGTCGGGCAGGGCCGGGACGAAGCCCGGGCTTTTAACCGGGCCGAGCCGGGCTTTGCCTAAAAATATAGGGCCCGTCGAGGCCCGAAGCCCGGGCCGGGACCGGGCTGGGCTTTGACCGGGCCGGGTTTGACCGGGTTTTGACCGGATCGGGCCCGGCTTTTTGTGTATCTCTACCACCTAATACACTACCGAGGCTTGTTCATAAAGACTAGCAGCGAGTTGTACCAAAAACAAAACCAAAAATTAATTTAAAATACTAATTTTATTTACTAAAATTTAAATAATAAATTTATTTAATCAAATTTATAAAATAAATTTATTTAAATTGAGTTCATAAATAAATTTATTCAAGTTTAAATAATAAACTCATTTAACTTAAATTTATAAAATAAATTTGTTAAATTAAATTTCTATAATAAATTTATGTAAATTCAAATTTAATAAAATAAATTTATTTAAGGATCCTGATTTGTGTATCAATCAGTCAGCTCTGATACCAATTGTTAGGTCCCGAATTATCGTAGAATGGGGGGTTGAATACGATAATCACTACAAAGATTCGTATATAAATCCTCGAGGGTGTTGCTACACTCAAGTAAATAAATTCATATATAAATCCTCAAGGATGTTGTTACACTCCGGTAAATAAATTAACCGGCTACACTCTAAGAACAACAAAGTTTCTAGCTACTACAAAGATTTACAAATCAAATCCTATACAATAATGTAACTTTTGTTTGTCTAAGGATTTATTTACCGGGTAACGATTATAATGCCCCTTTGAATATACAAGAATTAAATAGGGCATTATAACGTTACTCCGGTGAGAAGTTAAATGGATATACAAAGAGTTTGAGCTTTTCTGTAAATCATTGCTGCCATTTTCACATCTCTTTTCGGAGAGAAGATGAACAGAATTTTATCCAAAAATGAATGGCTCTCTTTCTGCTAATTGTGTAGACTTTATCCAATAAAATGTGTGGCTGAGGAGAGAAGACTCTGTGGTGATCAAGTACATTTCTATGGCGACCAGGAGATACAGGAGAGAGTAGGTATGCTCTGTGGCGACAGGAGAGGGAGGGAGCAAAGATTGATTTGTGTGGCGACAACTACACACCAAAACAAAATAACTTGTACTTGTTATTTCATTCCTTGTAACCTGTTTTGATTTTCTTTTTTTTTGTTTTGTTTTCTATTTTCTTTTTCTTTTGTTTTTTCTTTTTCTTTTTCTATTTCTTTTCTTTTTCTTTTCTCTTGTTTTCTTTTTCCTTTTTCTATTTTCTTTATATTAATAAGTTTAAATAGTAACTAAATTAATTTATAAAATAAACTTAAATATAACTTATATAAATAAACTAATTTAGATTTATAAAATAAACTTATTTAAAATTTATAAGATAAATCATTTTAAGTTTATTAAATAAATTATATTAAAGTCCACTAAATAAATTTATTTAATTTACCAATTAAACTTTGAGCTTCGCCAGTCCCCTGAGCTGTTTAACCGTATACCCCGCGCACCTTTTCTCGTACTTTAACATATAAACGTTCAATCCAAGTACGTTCATCAACTTAACAATTCTTCTAAAAATAATACTCAGATTCCTTTCACGAGCTGTTGATGCCTAGTGCAACTGGTCTGGTTCACAGACGACTAACCCTGATTCAGGTCTTCGTATTATAGACTTAATTACATTGTTAAGTTTGCCTCAACTTTACTGCTTCAGACACTGATTGTCAATAAACAACTGTACTTTCACTGAAATCCTTTATGATACTTTAGACAACGTATTCGTTAACCTTTGTCTATACCATGTCTTCAATTGTTCAAATTTCTATGCTTCGAACACTGTCTATCTTCAATCAATGCAAATACACTGAAATCATCCGGTAGCACTTGTATACTGAATCTTCAATATTTCTGAAATCCTGAAAGTCTTTAACCTTTGTTCTTCACTGAGGCATGATCATATTAATGAACTTCTTTCAGTGACCCGTAGACAGACTTCATGCCTTTTTCTAATCTTCTGATTCTTTGTATTTGCCTTGTCTTCATTATTCCTGATTTCTTGTGTAGACGTAGTATTATTAACCTGTCATGTTCTAGTGTTGTTATCGTGTTGAGTTATCACATAACTGTTCATACAGCTATGCAGTCTCACCAACATGTTGTCATGCACGTAGTCTGAAGTACCTATTTAAATACTACCTCAAAGGCCATGACATGGAAATAATGGAAATTAGAGGAAAAAAGAGACTAAATGATCAAAGAGAAGACATCGATGAGGGTGAAGATGAATTATAATCTTTTTTATGGGAGATATATTTTTGTAGCAGAGGCAGCGTACCGAGTATTTGGTTTTAACATCCATTACAGGTTAATGTCAGTTCTGCAATTTTCATATCATTTACCGGGGAAGAAGAACTGTACATTTCGATCCAATAAAGCTTTACGGAAAGTGGCAGCTAGAGAGAAGGACAAACTTTCACAGTTAGAAGCTTTTTTCTGTTGAATCAGACGAATGATAATGCCAGCAAATACTTATATGATGAGGTGCCTCAGTTTTATGTTTGGAATGAAAGTGATAGAATCTGAAATACCAGAAAAAGAGGGAATCAAATTGGGAGGATATCTTATACAACCAAATACATACCCTCAAAATTAGGACCAGTTTGAGACATCAGTGGATACTTGATTTCACTATCGTGCATATCAAAGATGTGGACTTTGAATTGAAATTTAGCAGTGTGCTCAAACAGTAAGGTCTCACCCCCGGTAATGTTCAAGAATTAAAAAAAACGTTGAATACCCTCTAAACGCTCTTCCGTCTTATTAAAATCTAACCAAATTACATGCCCGTTGCGAGCAACCAACTTGACAGCGCGAGGAAGAGTAGAACCATAGTGTACACACGGTGTATGGGGAAGCCTCTACAAATGTAAAATTAAATTAAAACAAAGTATTTGTACAGATATTATGATACAATCATTGCCTTTAAAAAATAATTTAAAATTTCCATTTCAATTGATACACTAACCAAATAATTTGAACAACAAATGGAAGTAGTAACATGTTTGACAAAGGTTGGGATGGTTTCCATAGTTACTGTCAATCCCTAAACGAAAAGTAGCATTTAAATGTGCATTTTATGAAACATAAAATTAGAAACGAACATAACCTTAAAGACTACAAAAGGGGCAAGAAAAATACCTGAGACAAGTAGATAAAAATGGAAAAAATCTATTAGGAAGAGAGAAAGAGAGGTTACACAGATTAGTATTTATGCACAAAAGAGGTAACGGCCATAGAAATGTATTACACCCTCCCAACTGTAAAAGTTGTAACTCTCAACTATTCAATTTGGTCAAAACCGTAATTCCCAACAAACTTCCCTTAATTCAATTTTAAAAATAAAATTATATCTCATTTTATTCTTTTTTTTTACAATTCAATTTTGCCAATTTATTTTCATACAGTTTGCATTCATTATATTATCCAGTTTTATAATTAAAAAATTTTAAACAAAGGTTCTTTAATTTAAAAGGCTTTATTTTGTAACCCATCACAAAATGTGTTTTTTTTATCGTAGGTAACTCGCAGTCGCTACCCTTCGGGTGCGCACTAGTTAAACCCTACGGGCTCACGTAATAGCCTGCAAACCACTTTAATCAAGCTAAACCGCATTTAAGCGACATGCACTGGCTCAGGAGGCATAATCATAAATTCTCCTCCCGTGAGATTCGAACCTGTGGCCAAGATGATAGTTAATCCCTATTTAACCAACTGAGCCAACTTTTGCGGGCCCGTCACAAAATGTGTTAATGACCTTTTCCCGCAAAATTCAACAAAATTATATCACAATTTTTAACAAATTTTAACATTTGTTTTGACACAAATAATTTATAATTTTTTCCTCACTTTATAACAGTTTTTTCTGTCATTGCAATATATAAATTCGTCAACGGTTTTCATTTCACGTTCTTCCCTTACGTCTTTTCATATTTACTCTACACGATATTTTAAACAATATTTAATATATCGTTTATTTTTCTTCTAATATTGGTGGAACTAAATTTGTTCTCCAACCTAAGGCATTCTTCCCGTTTTTTTAAAAAAATGTCCGCGCGCACCATTTACAGCGCAAAAAATCCTCGTACAATACAAAGAACATACCATGTAGTATCAAATATTTAATGACAATTTGATAATAATATAATCACATTTACACTGCAAATATTTTCAACGAAATTTATATTAACAGAGCACAAGAAACTAATAAAACACAAATAAATAACATGTTATGTAGTATTAAATATTTTCCGGTAAATCGATAATAATATAGTCACGTTGGGAATTTTCTATGAATATAATATAAAAATAAGTTTGTAATATCGTAATATCTATCACTAACTTGAACTTCAAATATCTCAAATAAAAATAAAAATCAATAAAAAAGTTATCTAATATTTTAGAATATAACCATAACTAGCACGGATTCTACGGCTATTTTTATATTTACCGAAGAAAAGCCTTCGATTTTCACCAACCTGAACTTTCCTCCATGAAAAGTTAGCAATAGATAATGCTTTGAAGCAGAAAGGGTAAGTAATAGTCCTAGACTAGTCTGGAAAGGCTTTTAACTTTTAAACATCGAATCTAAAGAGTAGAGTATTGTAAGAAAGTAGTACTAATAAGAAGACCTGGCTGGTGGGTTTCCCCCTTCGAAATTGTACGTCTGTTTTCGTAAAAGCAAACTCCACCTTTTATCTCCGACCCACTCCACCATCCCCCACCGTCAAGTCAAATCTGCTACAAACTTATTAGGCATTTCCCATGCCAGTTTATTGGCCTAAATTTGAACCAATTTCGATCCAAATCTATCTAATGGTCTATTAGTTGTTCCAATTTAGGTCCCTGAATAATGTTTAGGCCGACACTCCTAAATTTTTTTAATAATAAATTTTTTATGTTGTTAATTGAATGTTATTATATATATTAAATAGTTTTTAATTATTTTTTTTAATTTTCAGTTATATATATAATAGTTACTTAATAAAAATATATTAAACACATTTTTTTCATTTTTCTTGTTTAAGTGTAATGTTTTTCTAATTTAATAAATTTATTAAGTTTGAAATTAATATGGTATTATTCATTCCGCCTTCAATTGAATTAATATGTATGTAAATTACTATTCAATGCATTAAAATAATAATATATTAATAATTGAAAGAATAAAATATTAATATGTAAATTTGGACCAAACTATTGGAATGAAGAGTTGTCTTGGTCCAAATTTGACCAAATTTAGGCCAAGATTTAGGCCAAATAACCCGGCCACTCTTGGAGTTGCCTTCAAATTTCTTGTGTCATGTTTAAATATAAGTTTGACTTTTTAGTATATTTTAAGATGTATAAAAATTATAATTTCATATATTTAATGGAGACCTCTATTTTATAGAATCAAAATACTTTAAAAAATATTATTTTCTGAAGTGTGTTTTACTACTATTTCTTATTCATTAAAATTGTTGAAGATATTATAAGTTTAATAAGTATAATGTGTATGTTTTGCAAGCTTTTTTTAATATTTTACAGTACATATATGATATTAAAATTTTTGAATAAAATAATAATTTTTACACAACAAAATCCGTAAAATAATATATTTTATAATAATTTTATGTAAGATTTTAATTAAATATAAGTGATATCGTCTTCATAGATATACAAAGGAACATATTAATAATTTTAGTAATTATTTAAAGGTGAGAAGTGATGAAATTGTTTATGTTAAAAGACAAGTTCCAAGCTTACATTTATGTAAGCCTTGGGCTACTATCATTTGTGCTGTCGATGTTTGTTTTAAAAGTAATTATAATTATGTTTCGGCTTCATTATTCCAATGTCCTCCCAATTGTCGGCCAGACCTATATCTGTATATTTCAAGTTTCACTATAACTACACACCTGAGTACCAATACTAGGTACAAATATAATCTAAAAAACAACTTATCATTTTTAAAAGAGTGTCCATCAACCTATAATTTTTTTTTAAAAAAAATTCTGAATAAAAATATGATGTTTAAACTTTTATTCAGAAAAATAATTATTTTTTTAAAAGTATTGAATTATAATTTTTATTAATCTTAAAATGCCTGTAAGACAGTTTCTCATATAATAATTGGGAGGGAGTGAGTATAAAATATTTGAACTGATAAGTTTCCGTTCAAAAATTGAAGTTATCATGATGTATAGTTGATTTTTTTTAATATATAGAATTATAAAGTTAAACCTAATAATATTGAATATAAATCATTTTCTAGAAAATGATTTTAAAATGTCGAATAAAAGATTCTAATCCTAAATTCTGTATATGTTAGCATACAAAAATTGAAGTATAGAAATGTCAAATAAAAATTATTTCCAAGAAAATTATAAAGAGTTAAATGTACGTAAAATGATTGAGGTTGAAAGAACCCCACACCCATCTACTTAAATATAAGATAAGATTGTTTCATTTTTAACATATTCAAATTTAGATTCCTAATTATATTATTCGATATAAACTGATTTCAAATATACGAAAGGGATGCAAATAGTATCCATCAAATATAAGACAATTATATTTTCTAAGCGTGTTACGGAGTCAAATGTGATCTCAAGACATTATTAAATACGTTTTATTTCAATTATTAAAATGATTACTTTTTATTATAAAATAAATATAGCATTATGAAAAGTATAATTATTATAAATCAAAGCCTTACATATCGGGGATTATATAATTTTTTATTTCTTCATATTTGACCATAACCTGTTTTGGTAAATAGAATTCAAATATAATATGTTTTCTAGTCTCATTAAATTATATACATAGAGGGTGGTGTGACATGAAGGTTAAGTAAAACAATAATTTAGTAAGAGAAAATACAAACATTAATTAAGTGATGATATTATGAATTTTTAATAAATATAGTGAAATAAAATATTAAAAATAAGCGGTTGTAAATTAATTTATATATTATAAAAATTATTATATTTTTAAACTTAGGGACGTCGAAGAAATGAAAATTTTGCTCACGAAACAAGGAGTGCCTCGGCACTTGAACCAGTTCAACCCTGGTCTACTCTGCTATGTTTAAAAGTGTCAGATAGGTTAGCATAACTTTTCAGGGTCTTCCTTTTTCACTTGAGGCGTTTCTATTCTTTTGACTTTTCCGCCAGTTATGCCTGTGCTACTCTCTGCCACACTCTGTGACCCTGCTACTACTCTTTCATTTCATGGACGTCTTCTCATTTATTCAACGATTTCAAATTTTTTGTTTCAATTTTAGTTATAGATATTGAATTTAGTACGCATTGTTTTGATGCTTAAGATATCTCCCAGTAAAGCGGATGCTTGTGTTCTAATTAGAACATTTTTTTATTTTTTTTTAAATGTTCTAATTAAAATATTTTTAGAATATTAAGTGAACCTAATTGAATCAAATTTTTAGAATATTAAGTTTCTAATCGTTTTCTAATCCGAAACAACTTACCTTCAAGATTGGTATTATTTAAACTAAAGGTAGATGTTTTTAAACTCTTTTTATATCTATATTATCTTTAGTTTAAATATGTTACTAGATTACTTTAACGTGTGAATTTAAAAACAAACTTTCCGTGAAACTTGGTCAAGATTGGTAGTTGTGAGTTTAATCGAATGTTAACTTAATCTATAATGACATTTGTGTATACTTGCTTTTCAAGTTGGTCCATGAAAGTATACACTATACCATATGAGAAAATACAACTTGCATTCATTGAATATTCTTTGTTTTGAGCTCTAGTTTGATCACACATACTTATATTCATAGAGTTCATAGTTTTGGTTGTAATTTCTACTAAAACTTGTATTATTCAAGGTGTAAACATTTTTTTGCTAAGTAGTTGAGTTTGGATAATAAGGGTTTAGGAAGTTAGATTGCTCGAGAAGGCTATACATGTTTGATATAGGGCTTAAAAAGCAATTCACTCAAGGAACAGTTGTTATCAGCAAACTGCTATCAGGAACAAGGGATAAATGGAAATATATTATTGAATCTTGTAATCGTATTATTTCAGTGATTAATAATAAATTATTTTACCAAGTTGGTGAGAGACCATGACGTAGACCATCAGTGATAGGGCCGAAGCTGGTTAAAACTCTATCTGTTATTTATTTTCTGCATTACATATCAAGTGTCAGCGTGCTGACAGTATATATTTGAACTTAACAGAAAGTTGTCTGACAGTTTGATAAATTATTAAAATCGGTATTAGTTAGCCAAAACACCTATTCACCTCCCTGGTGCAAAATTTCACTTGGTATTAGAGTTTTGGTATACTAATATTTCTGTAACAGGAAAAGTATCGATCAAATGGCTGACTTATTTCTCGAAAAAATTGATGCGAGAACTCCTATTCTCACGAGAGCTGACAATTATAATTGGTGAAAAGGTCAAATGGAAACTCACTTATCTAAAGATCCACTTATTTTAAGGGTTGTTCAGAAAGGACCATATGAGTTCAAAGATGGCAAAGGGAGAGTCAAAGATGTTGATGCACTTACTCCTGACGAGCTGTTAAAGATTGGCTACAATGGAAAAGCTAGGAGCATGCTTATTATGGGTCTAAATAAAGCTGAATATAATAAAGTATCTTCTCTCAAGACTGCAAAGGAGATCTGGAATGCTCTTGAAACATATCATGTAGGATCCAAAGCTTTGAGAAAAGTGAAGCTTAGTGCTCTAATGAATGATTTCAGGAATTTCAAGCTTAAAGATGGTAAAAATATCAAGGATGCTCAAACAAGATTTCAGAACACAATCAATGGTATACAAAGATTGGGAAAAAAGATTCCCTAAGAGGAAATTAACATGAAAGTACTAAGCTCGGTTCCTTTTATTTATCAAGCCAAAACTACAATTTTGGAATCTGCTGTAAATACTGATACAATGGATCATCTTAATATCTTTGCTGAGCTGAAACAATTTGAGATTAGAATTGAAGCTAGTAAATCTGAACGCGTCAAGCTACCAACTGAGAAATTGAAGAATCTAGCTCTACACTCCACTGTTAGCAAGCTAGAGTCAGATGATGATTCAGATTCAGATGAAGAAACGGCTCTCATGACAAGGAAAATCAAGAAATTGATTGAAAAGAAGAATAGAATGAAGAGAGACAAATGAAAAGCTTTTGGTACGAAGAAGGATTCAAAAGTGGATATATGTTATGAATGCGGCAAGAAAGGGCACTTCAAGAGAGATTGCTACAAGTTGAAGAACAAGTTAAAGTATCCCAAGCAGCAAAATGACTTCAAAGATAAATGGAAATCTAAGGCACTTTTGACTTGGAGTGATAAAGAAGATTCAGATTCTGAAGAGTCAAGTGAAGAGATGGTTAACTTAACTCTTGTTGGACTTGGAGAATTCTGTGAACCTGATTACAATGGTTTAAAATCAAGTAGTGAGGTAAACTCTATTAGTGCTAAAGTACATAATGATAATTTTTCTTTAGATGAACTAACTATGCATGACAAAATAGTCAATCTATGATTAAGTTTATGAATTTGAAAAATGAGAATTATGAGTTAGAACATGAAAATCTTCATCTTCGAAAAATCATCTCAGATCTAATGGATTCCAAATCAAGTGTTGCAATGATAGCAAATCTCAAAAAATAGATTGTTCAACTTGAAGGAAACAACAAGAAAATTCTGAGAAGGAATGGCACACTCACAAAAGAACTTAGTTCGTTGAGAACTGATCTCAAGGCTCGAAATGCGTATTTGGAGGAAATTGAATTGAGCAAATCAGCATGTTTAATTGAGATATCTAATCAAGCTAAGAAGATCAAGGAACTCGAAGATGAGATCAAGAATTTTCATAAAGGAATGGGAAATTTTGTTCAAAGAGAAGAAGTACTCAAATCAATGATGAAACAAACTTGAGTTCCATTTGATAAAGGGGTCTTGGAATGGTTTCTACATCAAAGGATCAATCTTTGAAGTATGAAGGTAAGAATGGTATTCCATATGACTATTGCCATGGAAAGTTTGCAATATATATGGAAAGAAAGGTCATCTAGCTAAGCACTGGACAGTTAAGAGAGCAGTGTCAGTAAGCTGGAACAGACAGACAAGACATCGACAACAAGCTGTGAAGTCAAGATAGCAAGCTGACAGAACAGGAATATCAAAGAATCAGACTCCCAAAGTGGTCCAAATGTGGATAAAAAAATCTGATTTAAATGTTTTATATGTTCTATCTACTAATCATGTCATGTGACGGCCTCAACCCCGGGGTCAGGGGCTGACGCCACCAAGATATAACAAACCACGAATATAAATTACTAATTAAAATTTATTATATAAACACGACCCCAAACTAGGATCCGATACAGGTTCAAGTATTATTTAGGTTACAACACAACATCTAATTTATTCCACAACCCGACACACTAACTTATTACAACAGCTCATCAGACCTTAGGGTCTGATACAAACTACCTCAGAGGAGTCGGGACGGGAGGGGGCTGACACTCTATTTTTCCCTGGTCTTCTAGACATCTGCAATAAATAGATACAAAACCAAGCTGCAAGGGTGAGCAATCAATTGCTCAACAGTACCACTATATGAATAACAAGTAAAACTGTGTATATAAAACGGTATAGGAACATATATCATAACTCGTTTATGAAAAATAAGTAAAAGAAGTACAAACTGGATATCAAAACTAGCATGCTCTGAAAAATAATATCATCTATACTGTGCTGTGTAAAAATACCAGAGTCCAATTTTAGCATGTTATTTCCTTTCCAAAACCACTGTCCCATTACATGAACCATAAATTATCTGTCCCGTTACGGGGACCACAAAACCATTTGTTCCATTACGGGAACCACTAAACCAAAATCAGATATATAACTGGATGAATTCTAGGGACAACTGATCAGTCTATCCCACCACAATACTATTCCGGAACTGAGAGACTAGCTAGGTCTCTGCCACGCTGGACTAAGCGGTTTAAATAGGGCGCGCAACCGACTTAGCCTCTTACGCAAACCCACTGGGCCGTTACGGGCCTCTTACGCAACCATCCAATATCTGATCCGTTTTTATCCAGTTTTCAAAATCAATTACACCTATCTTTTTTTAAAAAATTATCTCACAACACACATTCTAAAATCTTTCTAATTTAATCACAATCTAGAGATAGGCATTTTCAGAAGTTAATTTTTTCCCAAAACATCAGTTAGTAAAACATATTTAAATAGGGGGAATACGTAACTTAAAACGTTCTGTTCCAGTACGTAATTTAAATCAACAATTATTCATATCAACTGAACTGTAAAAGATTTGTTCAGGGGTACTTGCCTTGCGAAGCTTTGCACTATCACTGGCTTCACTCTAACCGACTTCAACTACTGGGTCCTTCGACTCGAACCTACAAAATCGGAACAACCTAGGTTAAACAACCGGTTATGCTTGACTTATCATCACTAGACTAATTACCCAACGATATGATTCCCGACTCGTACACATTCGAATAATAATAATAATATACACGTAATAATAGTACACGTAGCAATCAGGGTTCGATTTGTATTTATTGAGATATATACACTCGATTCGTAATTAAAAGTAGTTTTTAGAAAAATTTGGACATCGACTCTTCTATTTATAGACCTACCCGTCGAAACATCAATCGACGTCAATTCCCAACAAATCAATTCGAGTCGTCACATAAATAGTTACTTAATTCTGAATATACTTTATACGAACCGTTTAATTTATTTAAAATATTTGGGACTCAGAATAAAATCATCACCGTCCACCGTCCGCTCGTAAAAAATTATCGCGGACGGCGAAAAAATTTCGCGGGTACCCGATTAATTCCCGGGTTTTCAACGCAAAACTTCGCCGATTAATCCGTAAAAATAATTATGTGCGACTAATTAATATCATAAATATTAATCAAAATCCTGCAGAAATCATTAAAATTATTATAATAATCCAATTCACAATCTGTAATAAAAACAGAACAGGAATCAAACTAAACCAAGCAGCCACACGCGCCACGGAACCACAACCAGGAACACAGCACAGGCGGCATCGCCGCCTTCCACCGCCACTCACATACCCACACTCGAACACACACACTTAAACACACACACGTACACACTAACACACACACACACAATACAACACATATGTATATACATATATATATATATATATATAAACCGAAAACAGGGGAGGAATCGAAGGAATCGCCGGAAACAACCGGCTAGAACTCACCGGAAATTGCGGAGAAAGGGGAAAGAAAAGAAGAAAAATCATGGAATTAGTTGGACAGAGATATATGAGGGATTAAAGGGAGAAAAAGGAGGTCGAGAGACAGGGAGAGATCGAGCGAGATGAAGGAGAGGAGAGACTGAGATGCTTAAAAAAATGAAGTTATAATTTCCCTGGTGTGTACACGTATCAACTGGAACAAATACATGCCCCATTTGATTGATTAGTTGCAGGACACGTGTAATACTCCTCTGTATAACCCCATTTCTGTAACGATTTATTTGGTATAACGAAGTAAAGTGCGAATAAATATTAACCAAAACAATTTTAAATTAATATTAAAATATTAGAAATATCCCAATCTTAATAAAACATAATTTACGAAATTTTAAAATAATTTTTGTAAGGCAATCTATATCCGCTTTTGACAATTTAACAAAACAACGCGCATGTAAAATTAATCCCAAAAATCTCCAAATATTTCTAAATTTCTCAGAATATTAAAACTTAATAAAATATAAGTTTCGTAATTTTTGAGAAATTCTGGAATTAAATACTGATTTTTCAATTAAATGAACTCAGAAAATCATTTAAAGGGAAATAATTACTGAAATATTGATTTGTAAATTTTATAAAATCCCAAGAACAATTATTGAAATTATAAAATCATAAAAAAAAATTTAGAGACAAACCAAATATTTTTGAAAATAAATTGCCATAAAATCACTTTTAACAGCGAAACCAAAAATAATATGGTGCAACAAACAATCATACGAACAATCCACGCATCCAAAAATCACATATAAATAATAATAAATAAAACAGAGAGATCCCAAATCAATATACAATTCTTTATTTAATTAATTACGCAATAATTACACGTTTAAATATTACAAAAATATACGAGTCGTTATATCCTTCCCCCGTTAAAAAGATTCTGTCCCCAGAATCTTAACTAATTAAATAAGTGAGGATATTTGTCAAGCATATCTGACTTTAACTCCCAGGTAGACTCTTCTACCCTAGGGCTTCTCCAAAGTAATTTAACCATAGAAATAGATTTATTTCTAAGCACACTTTCCTTACGATCTAATATCTGGATTGGCCGTTCCACATAGGACAGATCAGATTGGAGCTCGATCAGTTCATACTCAATGACTTGGTTTGAATCAGGGATATACGGCTTTAACATGGATACGTGGAACACATTATGAATATGCTGCCACTGTGGCGATAACGCTATCTCGTACGCAACCTTTCCTATTTGCTTCAAAACTTCGAATGGCCCTATATACCTTGGGCTAAGCTTGCCTTTTTGTCCAAATCGAACCAACCCTTTCCATGGTGATACTTTCAACAATATCAATGATCCTATCTCAAAGTTCATATCCTTCCAATGCAAATCTGCATTCTTCCTCTGCCTATCCTGAGCGGCTTCCAATCTTTTTCGAATCAATGCCACTGCATCTCTAGTCTGCTGCACTAACTCAGGTCCTAATACTTTCTTTTCTCCTACTTCATCCCAATACAAAGGTGATCTGCATTTTCATCCATATAAGGCTTGGTAGGGTGGCATTCCGATGCTAGCATGGTAGCTGTTGTTATAAAAAAAACTCAATCAACGGTAGATGATCATCCCAGTTTCCCTTGAAATCCAAAGCACAAACCCTTAACATATCTTCTATTGTCTGAATCGTTCTCTCACTTTGGCCATCTGTCTGAGGATGATAAGCAGTGCTTGTATTTAACTTAGTTCCTAAACACTCTTGAAACTTGGTCCAAAATCTTGAGTTGAATCTTGGGTCTCGGTCTGATACGATGGACACGTGAACTCCATGCTTGGTTACTATCTCATCCAAATACATTTTAACCAACTTTTCCAAAGAATATCTCTCATTAATAGGAAGGAAATTGGCTGACTTGGTCAATCTCTCGATGATTACCCAAATAGCGTCATGATTTGACTTTGTCTTTGGCAATCCTGCCACGAAATCCATTGTACTCTCTTCTTATTTCCACTGCGGAATCTCCAAGGGTTGCAACAATCCACTTGGCCTTTGGTGTTCTGCCTTTACCGTCTGACATACGTGACATTTTCCGACCCAATCCGCAATCTCCTTCTTCATTCCTGGCCACCAGAAGTTCTTCTTTAAGTCTTGATACATCTTGGTACTCCCCGAGTGGATAGAGAATCTAGAATTATGAGCTTCCCGTAGAACTTCATTCTTCAATTCGCTTACATTGGGGATCAACACTCTCGAGGAAAATCTAAACATACATTTGCTATCCTTTAGAGTACAAACTTCTTCTCCCGTCAAATCATCTAATCCTTTATTCATAACTTCCTCTTGACATTTTCTTATTCTTTCCATCAATTCTGGCTGAAAAGTAATCTCATATAAATGCTCTTTGTTTCTTTCTGGCATTCGAACTTCAATTTCCGGCTTTTCTAATTCCCTTGCGAGTCCTTCAGAAACTTTAATCTCATTCAATCTGTCCTTCCTGCTTAAGGCATCTGCTACTACATTAGCTTTGCCCGAATGATAGTTGATGGAGCAATCGTAATCCTTGATCAGCTCTAACCATCTCCGTTGTCTCATATTTAAATCCTTCTGGGTGAATATATACTTTAAGCTTTTATGATCGGTGTAGATATCACATTTTTCTCCGTACAAGTAATGCCTCCATAGCTTTAACGCGAACACTATTGCGACTAACTCCAAATCATGCACGGGATACTTCTGCTCATGGGGTTTTAACTACCTGGACGCATACACAATAACCTTATCAAGTTACATTAACACACAACCTAATCCTTTCAGAGAGGCATCACTGTAGATCATAAAATTCCATGTTTCATCCGGTAATGTTAAGACAGGTGTTGTCACTAATCTTTTCTTCAATTCTTGGAAACTTTCTTCACATTTTTCCGTCAAAACAAATCGCTCATTTTTCCTGGTCAACTTGGTTAATGGAGTTGCAATCTTGGAAAAGTCCTTTTATAAATCTTCGATATTAGCCTGCTAATCCAAGAGAACTTCTAACTTCTGTTGGAGTCTTCGGCCGTTCCCATCTGTATACAGCTTCAATCTTCGAGGGATCCACTTTAATAGCGTATTTACCCACTATATGACCCAAAAACTGAACTTCTTCCAACCAAAATTCACATTTTGAAAACTTAGCGTACAATTGCTTTTCCCTCAGCCTTTGCAGAACAATCCTTAAGTGTTTGGCATGGTCGTCTTTGGTCTTTGAATAGATGAGGATGTCATCAATAAATACAATAACAAACTTATCCAGGTACTCCTTATACACCCGGTTCATTAAATCTATAAAAGCTGCTGGTGCATTAGTCAATCCAAATGACATCATTAAGAACTCGTAATGGTCATACCTGGTTCTAAATGTAGTCTTCTCTATATCTTCAGGCTTGATCTTCAGCTGGTGATAACCCGATCTTAAATCTATCTTTGAAAAATAACATGATCCTTTAAGCTGGTCAAATAAATCATCAATCCTGGGTAGGGATACTTATTTTTTATGGTTAACTTGTTCAGTTCCCGATAATCAATACACAATCTCATGCTTCCTTCTTTCTTCTTTACAAATAATACTGGTGCGCCCCACGGGGATACACTTGGTCAAATTACCCCTTTATCCAAAAGTTCCTGAAGTTGTTTAGCTAGTTCCTTCATTTCTACTGGGGCCATACGATAAGGAGCCTTTGAAACTGGTTCTGCTCCCGAAATTAGGTCAATAGAAAACTCCATCTCACGATCGGGTGGTAATTCTTGCAATTCGTTTGAAAAAACATCTGAAATTCACTAACTACTGAAATCTCATCCAAATTGGGTGCCTTTTCTCAATGTCCATGACATGGGCTAAGTATGCCTTACATCCTTGTCTCAACAGTTTTCTTGCTTCTAGTATCGAGAGAAATTTCTTTTCCTGCTTCTGTCCTTGGTAAGTTACTCTAACATTATCTTCTGTATACAACATAATTTTCTTTTTCTTACAATCAATATCTGCCTTATGTTGGGATAACCAATCCATTCCTAGAATCACATCAAATTCTCCTAGTTCAAAGGGTATTAGGTTCACTGGAAAGGAATGCCCACAAATTTCTAATTGACACCTAAGGAAAAATTGGCTTACTGAAACTTTATCTTGGTTGGCCACTTCTATAGTCATGGGCTCAGCTAAATCTTCCAACATCAAATCCATTTACTTACACATTCTTTAGATATAAAAGACTTAGATGCTCCTGAGTCAAACAAAACTTGAACATGCATGGAATTAAGAGAAAGCGTACCTGCAACCACATCCGAATTCTGAGCATTAGATTTCCTGGTCATCTTGAAGGTTCTGGCTCTTACTGTACTAGTTGTCGGTCCTTGAGATACACAACCACCTACATTGCCCTGAGTAGCCATCTTGCAGTTTCTAGCAATGTGCCCAACCTTACCACAGTTAAAGCAGGTGACTCCGAGGTTTCCTGAATTATATTCTGACGCATAATGGCCTTTTTGATCACACTCAAAGCACTGGACATCCTTTCTGCATTGACCACTATGCTTCTTACCACATGACTTACATTCCACAATTGGCTTAGTTGAATGGGCTGGGGCAGAAGCAACTGAAGTGACACCGGAACTTGTCTCGGAAAAACCTTGTCCCTTGAATCTCTTGTTCCTATTCCGACCAAATTTCCTTGGGAACTTCTGACTGGACTCTTCTCAATCCGCCATATTAGCACCACTTTCAAACTTTCTCTTCTTATCACTCCTCTCCTTGGAGGCCAACTTCTGATCTGTAACGCCCCCAAATCCAGGGTCAGGAATCTGGGTCGTCACACCATCCTTCAATCATGTGCCTGGTATTGATTCAATAATCCAACAGACCCCAATCTCATACTCACACACACAAGTTATAGCCTTAGAAATGACGTACAAAATGTAATCTTCTTTTATTACACTCAAATGTACTTTACAGGATCTCAAACAATTATTTATAACCTCTACATGAAGTTACAATAATTACGACTGATATCTTATATCTATCTGATACTCTAGCACACCTGAGACAAAGCTGCCAGGGATCCTCCCCATGACTGCAAGCGACTAAGTCCCATACCGGTATACTGGTTATCTGTTGTGTTGTGTCATTTAAAAGAAAGCAAGAGTGAGCTATAATGCCCAGCATAATAATGTATAGTATGAAAATGATTGTATGATAAACTCACGTAAAACATCATATTTGATAGTTACATTTTATTCGAAAATAGTTTCCCTTGGTGATACACACCTTTTACGAAAACAATTCTTTAGTGGATTTTAATATCCTGTGAATACCTTAATAGTAAACCCAACACCTAGGCTTGGGTTACGGTATTGCATCCCAATTCCAATTGGAAGAATAGGACATTCACTGGAGCCACCGCATACGATGATCAGTCGTACTACGGAAATAGTAACCTATTCTACTAGTAGAAGGACGATTCCCTTTTTATTATTGGTTATCATCCGGGCCGCATTCGGGCCTTTTCTGTGTCCATCTCTCTCAGGTACACTTCGCGTCTATCCCTCTCAAGACACGGTTTTGCGTCCATCCCTCTCAGGTACGCATACTCCACATGTTCATCAGTATATAAGATACCTTCTCATGTGGTAGTAAATTGGTAGTCTCCCCAGTCCACGAAGTACTGGAGTGTACCCCTCCCTATCCTTGTAAAAATCCCCTCATATATCTGGAACTTATATTGTTCCCCAAGCATATTGCTTGTTGATAGGTACACTTTGATTTGTACGTATATATATGTACTTCCAAGAATTTTCAGAGGAAGTACTAAGGATGTGAGTTGACCGTTGTCAACAGATTTATTACATAAGGGGAGTTTCTTTTGAAACTATAATAAAAATATTTAAAATAAGTCAAGATAATATTCTCCGACGATCTGAAATTATTCGAATGATATTCCTAAATTAGAAAGTATGTTTTAAAACATGATCTATGATTTTAAATCAAAATAAACTCTTTCATTAAATAAAAGTTAATTAAATGATAATCGATAAATAATTAAACCTCGAATGAGTTTACTCTTCAAAAGAGTATTTAAAATAATATTCCTCAACTAGTTTAAGTTTACGCAATTAATAATCTTTAATGATTAATCATGTATGAAATAAATAATTGTTGGGGTATACTACTCCCATGATAAAATAATAAGTATATAGTATTTATTATTTGCATCAATAAAATATAGTTGAGGGAATATGAACGTTGGGAAATTGTTTTAATAAAAGTTCGAGGTGTTTTAATGTTTCATAAGTGGACGTTGAGTCCCTTTTAAAACGTACTACTATGGACTTATAATCGCCCTATAATATCACCCGAATGATTCCCGGGTTTTATCTTAAATCCCGACCGACTCTCGGTCTTATAACTTATACATCACGCTCTATTATAGCGTTAGTATTCTAATTAAAACACCTCCGGAATACTTCCGGGTTTTCATCAATCTTTACTGACCGATCCTCGGTCTAAAATACATACATGCCACGCTACTCGCTAGCGTTACGTTCTCAATTATAAACTCCTCTGGGATACCTCCGGGTTTTTATAAGCTTACACTGACCGACTCTCGGTCTAAATATAACATTTCGAACTTGGTATGGACATATACTAGAAAATATCAACAATTGCGTAATGTAATACGTCTCAAATTTCGTAAAACAGTTTAAAGCAATCTTATGCATATATCACAGTTTTGTAAAATATTCACAACACAATAGTTCTTAAAAGGTAGGGTTTGAAAACTTGCTTGGGTATCTCGAGGTGGAGGATGCTCTAGGTTCCGCTCGGAAATCTATGACCATAAACATAATTCATCTCGTTAGGTCCCGTTCTAATTTACGGCGACTCGCACTCATGCGCTATTTATTATGAACCCTCTCAGCTTATAATACCCTTATTATTCCTTTAAGTCATTATTTACATCATGTTCACTTCATTTTTCAAAGTATCTTAAGTCCATTTTCATTTTCGTCATCGGCTCCGCTTATGGATTCTTACGATTTCTACTCGCGCGACCTCGGCTCCGATATTTTTATAAAATTGAGAAATCATTATTTTCACTTGGAAATTTTATGGAAGATAGGAAACTAAATATTTTACTCTCTGTAAAAATTTCATGATTTATGAACACTTTTAAATCGATCCTTTATATTATCAAAGTTCGTAATTCGTAGCAGTTTTTATCGCGTACATCACTTTTAGTAAAATGGCCATAACTTTTGATCCGTAAATCAGAATCAAGCGATTCAAGTGCCTAAATTATCCTTATAACATTATATATCATAAACAAGGGTTATTTTTCAAGAAACTACAGTTTACAACTTGGGGACTTTCTGCAGAAACTTAAAGTTACGATTCATTGGTTTTAACAGAGTTACGTTTACGATCGGGGTTTCGTTTACGCCCTAGCTCTTAACACAACCACCATCAATCATCATTTCATCATCAACACACAAACTCCTAAAAAGAACATCATGTTCTTGAGGCAACAATAATCAACCTTAAATCTACTTAACTTAAACTTCAAGATCTCAACAATACCACTTCTTAAACTAAGTTTTCTACCACATACTAAATGGATCAAAATAATGAATCTTAAATAAAGTTGGGCCAAAGATTTTTACCTTTCTTGAAATCTTGAGATGTGTTCTTGAGAATGGTGGAGGCTTGGAAGTGCTTGGTATGATTTTTAGAACCTAAAACCACCATTGAAATCAAGAAACCAAAGAAAGGTTACTATTCATACTATTCACTAGTGAGTTTCTTGATTTTTATTTCACCCATCAAACCTTGATAAAAAGCGATGAAAGATTTTTCTTATCTTAGTTTAATTGCTAGGAAGCTTGAGAATTAATGGGATGATTTTACCATGGCTAGAACTTGAGATTTTGAATTGGATTTCTTGCTTGGAGAGGAAGGGGCCGAATGGAACAAAGAAGAAGGGGGGGTGTTTATACTTGTTTTTCTTGGTTGCTTAGCTTGATTGCTTTTCTAGGTTGCTTATAGGAAATGGGGTGGAAGATCTTGCACTTGATTTTTATTCTCTAGTATCCTAGGATTTATTCTTGTTGCAAATCTGAAGGACAAATCTTTGGTAGCTTCCTAGAAACTACTTGTGTTAGCTTCCTTAGCACATTATTTGGATAGCTTGCTTGATAATCCTATGGTTAGCTTACTATTTGATAAAGTAACCATGGTTACTTTCTTACCATGGTTTAGTTAGTGCGTTACGTTTATTTAATCGTTTACGCGTTCGCTCGGTTGCTTAAACGTTTTCGTAATACTTACTCGTAAATGGTTCACGATGTAATTCCTTTCGTATTTATTCCTTATATTTTTAATTATCATACTTGAATATAAATCCATAGGGTTTTAATCTTGTAATTATATTGTGATTCCCGTAATCCTCGATGAGTCGTAAATACGGTCGTTTTTCAAAGTTCGTTTTCTTCGAAAACTAATAGCATTTACATACACTCATATAGTACGTATAATCGTGATATCAACTCCGAAACTCATTTTCTCATGCACTACATAGTGTGGGCTCAAAAATTTTTCCCGTCCGTCAGGGTTACTATTCATTAAACATTTTACAAGATCTCAAAAATTCAAGTTATTATATTATCATTCATAAAGGTCTTTTACCGATGTCAAAAATTTGGGTTCTTACAGTCTTCCCCCCTAGTCCCGGAATCAGTTCAAAAATAGGTAGGGATATGCTTCCCGCGTGACAACCTCGAGTTCTCACGTTGACCTTGCAGTATTTGATCTCTTCATAAAATTTCCACTCATCCATCCAATATATTTCCGGGTACTCGTCCTTGTAGTCTTATGACCTCTACACGTTACTCGACATACGCTAAGTCTGGCTACGAGTTTATTAGCTCATTTTGAATCATATGTTTGGTTTTGACGGTTAAATTTCCTAACCTTGATTCGTGGTACTCGTTATAAACTTGGTGACCGTTCAATGATGGTGCTAATTTATAAGTCAACTTTCTTAGTCCTTTAATTCTTCAACTGGTCCAATAAATCTTGGGTTCAACATTCCTTTCCCTTTCGAATCTCATCACTCCCTCCTCGGGAGGTACTTTAAACAATACTTGGTCCGCTACTTCATACTTTCTGTCTTTATAGTTCTGGTCCGCATATCTCTATTGTTCATCCTGGGCTGCCACTAGCCGGGTTCTGATCAGTTCTAAGAATTCCTTTGGTTTGTTGACTCAGCTATAGTGTAGTACCCTTCGCTTACCAATTTCTTCCCAACCTAAGAGAGAACGATTCTTTCCTCCATACAAGCTTTGTAGCCGTTCCAATGCACGCATGATAACTCGTTATTGTCGATAATTCGATTAACGTCAACTGGCTACTTTATTTCCCTTAAAAATTGATAACATGGATGATTAGCGCATTTTCTAGTGTTTGGAATCATCCTTCAACTTATTCGTTTCTCCCTACATCGCTCCTACTAGTGCTAGAGTTTCATTCCTTAACGCTTTCCCATTTTGGGCGCATCATCTCTGTCGATTATTCTATGTAAGAAGTTCTCGTCACATTTTTACAAGCTCGTCTCCTGCTACATGCTTAGCACGAGATTTAACATTTCTTCCCGTAGTAACGTAAAGCACGTTATCGTCCTGTTGCAATCTTGAAGAAAGCACCATTTCATACGTAATTTATTGACACATTTTAGGATCGTGCAACATTCAGCTTCCGTCATCGGTCGGACTTCTTTAATCATTCCCCATATAATATCTATAGTACTACGATACCTTCTGAGCCGTACTTGTTATTCTCGCTAGCGCCTTAGACGTATTCACATTTATTGGTACCTGCTACTAGTGGCCTTTATAGGGCGTGTACGATCTTCTTTGCCTTCTATCCGTTCTGACAATGACATCCTTCATTCTTTCACGTTGCCCTTCGTAAGGGATATCGGCGACTATTTTTCATATGCTAAAGTGGTAAGTACATCTACATGAATTATCTGTCAACAATAGGCGATTCCCCAAACCTTTCCAAATAAAAGATAAGCCGCTAGACATATCTTCAATGATCAAGATAGTCCTCTCGTTCTACTTGTCGATTTGAGAACTCTAAGTCATTCCTCTGTCCGTTCTTTTTCGCAAAATATCTTGGGAAATAGTCCGGTTGTGAAATTAAATCTTGGGTACTTGTGCGACGCAGTCGTCACGGGGTCTCTCTGTCCCAATTATCTCTCCCGCGTTCATATCAATTTTGTAGAGTGGACATCTATCGTTTGTATAATAAAGTAAGCGGTCTTATTTAATCTATCACTCAAAATCCTCAAATAGCACGACGGCTAACTTAGTTCTTGATAATCCTCCTTCAAAATTTATTATAATTAACTCCTAACCCTATTTGGGTCATCTACAAGTTGAAATCGCCAAAATTTTAACCCTCGCCTTTCCGTTTTTATTTTCCAACTATGTCGAATACTTACTTACCTACTCGATGACATCCCCTTTTCATATCCTGTCACGACTAATATCCGTTTACGTTTTTAGGCATCTTTAAGTCTTCTTGTTAAGTAATAAAGCGTTCTTTTCATGCGATCCTTCTCATCAGTTATTCTGAGATTTGTCATCCTCAATATATCTTTTCCTACTTAAAGGGTCAGCCACCACATTGGCCTTTCCTTGATGATAATATATTTCTCAATCATGGCCTTTGATCATTTTGACTATATCCTCTATCTCGTGTTCGGTGTAAAAAAAAATTCCAAAATTTTCTCATAAGTAAACTCCTTGTCCCTTTCAGTCCGAACCTTATCACAATTATTCTAGATTATTATTAGAAAGCCTTATGTCACGACCCTTAAGCTGCGTAGACATATCCTTAGACTTCACGCAACATCCTATTTTTATCATTGAGTAATTCTAGCACGGGATTGCTACTCACTTTGCCTTCAATTCTTAAAAATCTTATTCCTCAAATTCATAAATGCTTGGTCTTTCCCGAATTTATTAACACCTATCCCGATAATGTTTCATAGAAGTGTACCTTACTAATCACGCAGTATCCCTATTTTTGTTCTTCTATAACCATCTTAAAGATACTTACGATAATAACTAAACATGGTATTCCCTTTTTACAACAACATGCTCATCATGATGCTCCGATTGCACTATCATAGCACTGAGCTTTCAGTCTCATATTACAACAATCGGTTCTCAACTATACCTCTCTTTGTTCGGAAGACAATTAGCCTTGGAAAAATGATTTTCACGATATCGATGAAATTTAGATAATCTTAACAAGATTTCAAAATCTAACATCTGAACAATTAGTGAGCTCTGAATAAAAGAGTCACAACACTCAGAAAATTTATAACTCGGAAGGAAGAATGCTACAAGGATTATCCTTCCATGTCCTTAGAATTTTATATTGTGATATTATGGAGAATATCCATTGAAAGCAATGATTGCTGAATAATAACATCACACGAATGATATTTGTAAGATTTTCCCATTGAAAGAATACTTTTCTTCCCGAAAAATGAAAGAAATATCGAATAACATCCTCAACCAAAGGTTAACCATTGAGGTCTCAAAGAGATGTTATTTTGAAAGAAGGAATTCGATCCAATGATTAATAAATAAGGAAGTATATTGTTCTTCAATCACTTTGAAATTTTAATTGGATATTTATTATAAAACGAAAGAATAAAATATTTCATGAACAAAATATTTCATAAAACTGAATGTGAATTCTCGTTTGAGTAGGCGACCTAGTTAGGTCTCAATTAAATCATTCTTTGAAAATTTCATTAACAATTAAATCTGGCATATATAATGCACTATGGAATAATCAAAATTTTATTGGAAGTGGAACTAGCAAAATAATAACTAGTCCATATCAAACAATATTATCAACCGGCTAAGAAAATGGCCAGCACAATTGGTTTGGCCCATAGCAACTAGCTAGGACGATTAGCTAGGCTTTAATCGTATTAATTAAAATTTTGACTAGTTAGGACAATTAACTAGTCATTCATGAGAACATATGCAACTAGGCATATTTCGGTTTGTTTGTAAAAATCTCAACATCGTAACTACTGAAGAAATTGTGGCTACCTGGATGACGATTTTGAAATAAATAGTTTTTAAATTTGGGCTGAGAAAGACAATTATAACTCTGAATCGAGTGGTCTTGGCATCGGAACAATCGATAGCCTCTTATCAAATATTTCTTTTCAAATAAAGGGTACACTCATAGGTGCCCTAGTCCACATACTTTATCAGATCTTTAAATAGAATTGAATCGGAATACCAATATCAAATTGATACCCTTACTATGATTTCAAAGCTCAATATATAATTTCATCCAGATTAGAGAAAAAGGATTCCCGAGGAATATATGGATATTAGATCATCCATGTTTTTAACAATTTGTTAGATATTTACAATCTCGACTAAGAAGAGTAAGTATGAAAGAAGAATCAAATGACGATATTCATTATGAATATTCGTCAATGAATTGAGGAAAAAGAAATTCCTTGGATAATTGAAATAAAGTATAAATAGCTCTGAGCCGAACAAGAAGATCCTAATCTGTGAATGAAAGTTCATTGATCAACTAAAAGAATTGAACAAGTCCTGATGCGGAGAAAAACTATTCAAGATGGTCACATCAGAAGTTCAAAGTAGGGAATGAAAAGGATTGCCTGATATGACTTATCAAGGCATTACGAATGATCAACAATTTGGAGGGAGTAATGTGACAGTGAGTAGGTGCCAAAATAATTCACTGATTATCCTAACTCTCGTTATTATCCATCGGAGGATGATCCCACCTCTTCTTCTTCGTAATTCCATGGTTCAAATAGTTTCTCTTTCAACATCATTTTAAAATCTCTTACTAACTTGACTTTCGCACGTATATCTGTCATTCCAGTGTTTTACCTCGAAGAACTTACTCAAAAATATTCCAAAAACATCTGTTAAGCCGATAGTTGTCTGCTACACGCATCCGTTACTAACTATAAGTGGCCAGTTCCCCCTGGGAACAAATCAAAGAGATCTCTTAGGGATCTTAATGCAGTCCATAAGTCCAGTGGCATGTGTGTGTAATTGAACATACGTTACCGAATATATTAGAGGTCTACATGTATATATACGTAGCCTCTGCCATCATTTTTACCGAATAATTCCGCTCTAGACTCACTGGTCTATCCTTTTAAAAGGTTCTAAGATCAAACCATCGCTCGTTGTAATCTTATGCCATTTAATTATAGGCATGCTATCAATTCTCAATGCTCTCGATTTCTGAGCTAAACAATTATAACCTTACATGTTAAGCACACTAATAATATCACATAGTGTACTCGTCCTATGATGACATTCTTATATTACATTCAAATATTCCGTAATAGAATTAGAATCCTCAAGGGTATATTGGACACTATCTCTGGTGAGTTTGTGATTAATACGGCATTCCCATCCTCATTGGTAAAATGACACTGTCAACTAGTTTGGGCCAATAACCTCAACTGTATACTAATAATTAGACTTCATGATCCTCACATGTGATGCCCCCTTCACGGGCAACCTATAAAGAACTACGAGTATCAAGGCTCGTGTTATCAAAATTTACATATGGTGCTGGTAATATTGTCTTTACCCCGAATGCTCTGGAGACTCAGCTCCAATTTCTACATCCATATCCTTGCCAAATCAAATATGATTCTAATTTTTCTCCTCATCATCTTGATAATCTCCAATGGTCCTATTAGTCACGCTTTAATACCTCAAATATACACTTATCCTAACCTACCCATTGGGGCTACATCTGGTAGTCCAATGATGAACTCTATATGAGCTCTTACGCAATCTCGCATCTAGACAGATTCCTAACACTCTCATCTCTAAGTATTATAACTTAATGCTCTGATACCATTTCTGTAACGCCCCCAAATTCGGGGTCAGGAATCTGGGTCGTCACGCCATCCTTCACTCATGTGTAACCTGGTATTGATTCAATAATCCAACAGACCCCAATCTCATACTCACACATACAAGTTATAGCCTTAGAAACGACGTACAAAATGTAATCTTCTTTTATTACACTCAAATGTACTTTACATGATCTCAAACAATTATTTATAACCTCTACATGAAGTTACAATAATTATGACTGATATCTTATATCTATCTGATACTCTAGCACACCTGAGATAAAGCTGCCAGGGATCCTCCCCATGACTGCAAGCGACTAAGTCCCACACCGGCATACTGGTTATCTGTTGTGTTGTGTCATTTAAAAGAAAGAAAGAGTGAGCTATAATGCCCAACATAATAATGTACAGTATGAAAATGACTGTATGATAAACTCACGTAAAACATCATATTTGATAGTTACGTTTTATTCGAAAATAGTTTCCCTTGGTGATACACACCTTTTACGAAACAATACTTTAGTGGATTTTAATATCCTGTAAATACATTAATAGTAAACCCAACACCCAGGCTTGGGTTACGGTATTGCATCACAATTCCAATTGGAAGAATAGGACATTCACTGGAGCCACCGCATACGATGATCAGTCATACTACAGAAATAGTAACCTTTTCTACTAGTTGAAGGACGATTCCCTTTTTATTATTGGTTATCATCCTGGCCGCATTCGGTCCTTTCTTGTGTCCATCCGTCTCAGGTACACTTCGCGTCTATCCCTCTCAAGACACGGTTTTGCGTCCATCCCTCTCAGGTACGCATACTCCACATGTTCATCAGTATATAAGATACCTTCTCATGTGGTAGTAAATTGGTAGTCTCCCCAGTCCATGAAGTACCGGAGTCTACCCCTCCTTGTCCTTGTAAGAATCCCCTGATATATCTAGAACTTATATTGTTCCTTAAGCATATTGCTTGTTGATAGGTACACTTTGATTTTTACGTATATATATGTACTTCCAAGAATTTTCGGAGGAAGTACTAAGGATGTGCGTTGACCGTTGTCAACAGATTTATTATATAAGGGGGAGTTTCTTTTGAAACTATAATGAAAATATTTAAAATAAGTCAAGATAATATTCTCCGATGATCTGAAATTATTCGAATGATATTCCGAAATCAGAAAGTATGTTTTAAATCATGATCTATGATTTTAAATCAAAATAAACTCTTTAATTAAATAATAGTTAATTAAATGATAATCGATAAATAATTAAACCTCGAATGAGTTTACTCTTCAAAAGAGTATTTAAAATAATATTCCTCAACTAGTTTATGTTTACGCAATTAATAATCTTTAATGATTAATCAGGTTTCAAATAAATAATTGTTGGGGTATACTACTCCCATGATAAAATAATAAGTATATAGTATTTATTATTTGCATCAATAAAATATAGTTGAGTGAATATGATTGTTGGGAAATTGTTTTAATAAAAGTTCGAGGTGTTTTAATGTTTCGTAAGTGGACGTTGAGTCCCTTTTAAAACGTACTACTATGGACTTATAATCGCCCTATAATATCACCGGAATGATTCTCGGGTTTTATCTTAAATCCCGACCGACTCTCATTCTTATAACTTATACATCACGCTCTAATATAGCGTTAATATTCTAATTAAAACACCTCCGGAATACTTCCGGGTTTTTATCAATCTTTATTGACCGATCCTCGGTCTAAAATACATACATGCCACGCTACTCGCTAGCATTATGTTCTCAATTATAAAATCCTCCGGGATACCTCCGGGTTTTTATAAGCTTACACCGACCGACTCTCGGTCTAAATATAACATTTCGAACTTGGTATGGACATATACTAGAAAATATCAACAATTGCGTAATGTAATACGTCTCAAACTTCGTAAAACAGTTTAAAGCAATCTCATGCATATATCACAGTTTTGTAAAATATTCACAACACAACAGTTCTTAAAAGGTAGGGTTTGAAACCTTGCCTGGGTATCTTGAGGTGGAGAATGCTCTAGGTTCCGCTCGGAAATCTATGACCATAAACACAATTCATCTCGTTAGGTCCCGTTCTAATTTACGGAGACTCGCACTCATGCGCTATTTATTATGCACCCTCTCAACTTATAATACCCTTATTATTCCTTAAAGTCCTTATTCACATCATGGTCGCTTCATTTTTCAAAGTATCTTAAGTCCATTTTCATTTTCGTCATCGGCTCCGCTTATGGATTCTTACGGTCTCTACTCGCGCGACCTCGGCTCCGATATTTTTATAAAATTGATAAATCATTATTTTCACTTGAAATATTTATGGAAGATAGGAAACTAAATATCTTACTCACTGTAAAAATTTCATGATTTATGAACACTTTTAAGTTGATCCTTTATATTATCAAAGTTCGTAATTCGTAGCAGTTTTTATCGCGTAAATTACTTTTAGTAAAACGGCCATAACATTTGATCTGTAAATCGGAATCAAGCAATTCAAGCGCCTAAACAATCCTTATAACATTTTCTATCCTAAACAAGGGTTATTTTTCAAGAAACTACAGTTTACGACTTCGGGACTTTCTGCAGAAACTTAAAGTTACGATTCGTCGGTTTTAACGGAGTTACGTTTACGATCGGGGTTTCGTTTACGCCCTAACTCTTAACACAACCACCAACAATCATCATTTCATCATCAACACACAAACTCCTCTCGAGAACATCATGTTCTTGAGGCAACAACAATAAACCTTTAATCTACTTAACTTAAACTTTAAGATCTCAACAATACCACTTCTTAAACTAAGTTTTCTATCACATACTAAATGAATCAAAAAAATGAATCTTAAATAAAGTTGGGCCAAAGATTTTTACCTTTATTGAAAGATTGAGATGTGTTATTGAGAATGGTGGAGGCTTGGAAGTGCTTGGTATGATTTTTAGAACCTAAAACCACCATTGAAATCAAGAAACCAAAGAAAGGTTACTATTCAGACTATTCACTAGTGAGTTTCTTGATTTTTATTTCACCCATCAAACCTTGATAAAAAGAGATGAAAGATTTTTCTTACCTTATTTTAATTGCTAGGAAGCTTGAGAATTAATGGGATGATTTTACCATGGCTAGAACTTAAGATTTTGAATTGGATTTCTTGCTTGGAGAGGAAGGGGCCGAATGGAACAAAGAAGAGGGGGGGGGGTATTTATACTTGCTTCTCTTGGTTTCTTAGCTTGGTTGCTTTGCTAGGTTTCTTCTAGGAAATGGGGTGGAAGATCTTGCACTTGATTTTTATTCTCTAGTATCCTAGGATTTATTCTTGTTGCAAATCTTAGGGACAAATCTTTGGTAGCTTCCTAGAAACTACTCGTGTTAGCTTCCTTAGCACATTATTTTGATAGCTTGCTTGATAATCCTATGTTTAGCTTACTATTTGATAAAGTAACCATGGTTACTTCCTTACCATGGTTTAGTTAGTGCGTTACATTTATTTAATCGTTTACGCGTTCGCTCGGTTGCTTAAACGTTTTCGTAATACTTACTCGTAAATGGTTCGTGACGTAATTCCTTTCGTATTTATTCCTTATATTTTTAATTATCATACTTGAATATAAATCCATAGGGATTTAATCTTGTAATTATATTGTGATTCTCGTAATCCTTGATGAGTCGTAAATACGGTCGTTTTTCAAAGTTTGTTTTCTTCGAAAACTAATAGCATTTACATACACTCATTTAGTACGTATAATCGTGATATCAACTCCGAAACTCATTTTCTCATGCACTACATAGTGTGGGATCAAAAGTTTTTCCCATCCGTCAGGGTTACTATTCATTAAACGTTTTACAAGGTCTCAAAAATTCAAGTTATTATATTATCATTCATAAAGGTCTTTTACCGATATCAAAAATTTGGGTTCTTACATGATCACTTTCAATCACTAGGGCGGCTTGAACTACAGAGGTATACGTCTTGAGCTGCAAAGCCACCACTCCACTATGAACCTTAGGTTTCAATCCTTGTTGAAACCTCCTAGCTTTTTGAATCTCGTTATTCCCATATCCAGGGGCTAATCGGGCCAATTCCGTAAACTTGGCCTCATACTCAGCGACACTCTTCTCTCCTTGCTTCAGTTCCAAAAACTCCACTTCCAACTGACTCTGTAAGCAATCCGGAAAATACTTTTCTAGAAATAACTCTGTAAATCTGGCCCAAGAAACATGGCCCTCTCCTTCTAGTGCACTCGTGGATTCCCACCAAAAAAATTGCTTCACCCTTGAGAAAATAACTAGCATAATCCGACTTAGAATCATCACTGACCTGAATGAGGGTGAAGGCTTTCTCCATTTCCTTAATCTAAACTCTAGCAGCAATCGGGTGTACCTCGCCCTTAAACACTGGGGGTTTGACTGACTGAGGAGACTTGAAACTAACAGTTTGGTTTGGCTCTCTGGGCTGGGGTTGTTGTTGAAGCTGCAACTGTTGTTGGATCTGTTAGTACTGTTGTTGTATGAATTGTTGTTGTTGTTGCTGCTGTTGCAGGAATTGCTGTTGCTACTGCTGGAATTGTTCTTGCTGCTGAGCCATCTGATTAGACTGTTGGTGCAGCAAATCTAGTAATCCATCTATGGTTAGGCCCCCATCAGAGTTCCTGCTAGAGGAATTGGACATGATATTCTTCTTGGAAGGCATTCTCCTAAAACACAATAAAAAGGTTTTATATGAAAATTGTGCCCCCGGGTAGAAACATTTTTATGCATCAGGAGAATGCTGTCACAATAAAATATTCCCTTCCTTGTTTACTTGGGGTCCATCCACGATGCATAACTAAATTTAACAAAACCAGCAAAAAAGACAACAATAACAGTAACAGTAATAAGAACAGTGCAAAGAGAATGAAACCAACAACAACTATATAGTAGAAAGAACTACAGTACAACAACAGTACAAATCCATCCAACAACAACAGTACAACACTAGAAATAAACTGAGTGCACAAAAAAATTGGCTGTCATAGCAGCCTTTGCCTAATACAAGCTACAACAACATAATATACATACATAAAGAAAACACCTACAGAACTCCTACCACCAACTCTGAGCTCTGTATCTCACTGCAGCAACTCTGTTCTAACCACTGCCACTGATAGACCCTAACTCAAATACCAACTAGTTCTCTAGATCCTGTACCTGAATAGCCCTGAACTCTGAGCTAATGAAACGGTCAATGGTCCGGGCTCTCTCTACAGCAGCCTGAGTCAAGGATCGCACTTGCTCCTGAACATTGGGTGAAGGGGCAGGGATGCCCTGAAAAGGTCCAACCAGTATCTGGTCAAGCTGTGCCGCTAACCCCGGGCTCTGCTTTCTGATAAAAGTCTGGTTCATCGCTCGGTGAACATGGTAGGGGATCGGGGAAGATGCACCTGAAGGAACAGATGGTGGGACAGGTGGTCTCGAGGTGGAAGAACTGGGACCGCACCCTGGAGGGAAATCCCTAACAGCAGACACTGACCTTCGTACCCAACGATGACGGGCACTAGGTCCTGACACGCCTCTCAGAGCAAATGGGGGAACTCATGGGGGAGGCATGGGAGTCTCGTCAGCTATGACATCCAGAGTCCTCTCAGAGTCTGAATCATCTGAATCTGACCTGTTCTCCTGAGATGGAGAACTGGAAATCACTATAGGCCACTGCCAACAATATAAATATACAGGGAAGATACAACAAGATTAAGGCAAGTCTGTTAAAATATTAATAGATGCCAGGGTAACGCCGTCAGAACCCTCGACTGAAACTTAGGGTTGCTCCTCTAAATGAGTTGCTGACTCACACTTTAGGACACACTTCTAAACCTTTATGACTCAATCCTTAACCTAATTTAGGGACTTGAACCTGTAGCTCTGATACCAACTGTGACGACCTCAACCCCGGGGTCAGGGGCTGACGTCACCAAGATATAACAAACCATGAATATAAATTACTAATTAAACTTTATTATATAAACACGACCCCAAACCAGGATCCGATACAGGTTCAAGTATTATTTAGGTTACAACACAACATCTAATTTATTTCACAACCCGACACTCTAACTTATTATAGCAACTCATCAGACCTTAGGGTCTGACACAAACTACCACAGAGGAGCCGAGACTGGATGGGGCTGACACTCTATTCTGCCCTGGTCTTCTAGACATATGCAATAAATAGATACAAAACAAGCTGCAAGGGTGAGCAATTATTTGCTCAACAGTACCACTATATAAATAACAAGTAAAACAGTGCATATAAAACGGTATAAGAATAGATATCATAACTCATTTATGAAAAACAAGTAAAACAAGTACAAACTGGATATTAAAACTAGCATGCTCTGAAAAATAATATCATCTGTAGTGTGTTGTGTAAAAATAACAGAGTCCAATTTTAGCATGCTATTTACTTTCCAAAACCACTGTCCCATTACAGGAACCATAAATCATCTGTCCCGTTACGGGGACCACAAAACCGTTTGTTCTATTACGGGAACCACTAAACCAAAATTAGATATATAATTGGACGAATCCTAGGGACAGCTGATCAGTCTATCCCACCACAATACTATTCCAGAACTCAAAGACTAGCTAGGTCTCTGCCACGCTGGACTTAGCGGTTTAAATAGGGCGCACAACCGACTTAGCCTCTTACGCAAACCCGCAGGGCCGTTACGACCCTCTTACGCAACCATCCAATATCTGATCCGTTTTTATCCAGTTTTCAAAATCAATTACACCTATCTCTTTTTAAACAATTATCTCACAACACACATTCTAAAATCTTTCCAATTTAATCACAATCCAGAGATAGGCATTTTCAGAAGTTACGTTTTCCCCAAAACATCAGTTAGTAAAAAATATTTAAATAGGGGGAATACGTAACTTAAAACATTTTGTTCCAGTACGTAATTTAAATCAACAATTATTCATATATACTGAACTGTAAAAGATTTGTTCAGGGGTACTTGCCTTGCGAAGCTTTACACTATCACTGGCTTGACTCTAACCGACTTCAACTACTGGGTTCTTCGAATCGAACCTACAAAATCGGAGCAACCTAGGTTAAACGACCGGTTATGCTTGACCTATCCTCACTAGACTAATTACTAAACGATATGATTCCCGACTCGTACACATTCGAATAATAATAATATACACGTAATAATAGTACACGTAGCAAGCAAGGTTCGATTTGTATTTGTTGAGATATATACACTTGATTCGTAATTAAAAGTAATTTTTAGAAAAATTTGGACAACGACTCCTCTATTTATAGACCTACCCGTTGAAACATCAATCGACGTTAATTCCCAACAAATCAATTCGAGTCGTCACATAAATAGTTACTTAATTCTCAAAATACTTTATACGAATCGTTTTATTTATTTAAAATATTTGGGACTCATAAAAAATCATCACCATCCACCGTCCGCTCGTAATAATTCATCACGGATGGCGGCAAAATTTCGCGGGTACCCGATTAATTCTCGGGTTTCCAATGCAAAACTTCGCCGATTAATCCTTAAAAATAATTTTGTGCGACTAATTAATATCATAAATATTAATCAAAATCCTGCAGAAAATCATTAAAATTATTTTATTAATCCAATTCACAATCTGTAACAAAAACAGAACATGAATAAAACTAAACCAAGCAGCCACACACGCGAACGCGCCACAGAACCACAACCAGGAACACAACACAAACGGCATCGCCGCCTTCCACCGCCACTCACACACCCACACTCGAACACACACACATACACACTAACACACACACACAATACAACACGGATGTATATACATATATATATATATATAAATATAAACCGAAAACAGGGGAGGAATCGAAGGAATCGCCAGAAACAAACTCACCAGAAATTGCTGAGAAAATGGAAAGAAAAGAAGAAAATTCAGGGAATTAGTTGGACATAGATATATGAGGGATTAAAGGGAGAAACAAGGAGGTCGAGAGACAGGGAGAGATCGAGTGAGATGAAGGAGAGGAGAGACTGAGATTCTTAGAAAAAATGAAGTTATAATTTCCTTGGTGTGTACACGTATCCACTGGAACAAATACGTGTCCCATTTGATTTATTAGTTGCAGGACACGTGTAATACTCCTCTGTATAACCCCATTTCCGTAACGATTTATTTGGTATAACGAAGTAAAGTGCGAATAAATATTAACCAAAACAATTTCAAATTAATATTAAAATATTAGAAATATCCCAATCTTAATAAAACATAATTTCCGAAATTTTAAAACAAATTTTGAAAGGCAATCTATATCCGCTTTTGACAATTTAACGAAACAACGCGCATGTAAAATTAATCCCAAAAATCTCCAAATATTTCTAAATTTCTCAGAATATTAAAACTTAATAAAATATAAGTTTCGTAATTTTTGAGAAATTCTTGAATTAAATACTGATTTTTCAATTAAATGAACTCAGAAAATCATTTAAAGGGAAATAATTACTGAAATATTGATTTGTAAATTTTATAAAATCCCAAGAACAATTATTGAAATTATAAAATAATAAAAAAAATTTTAGAGACAATCCAAATATTTTTGAAAATAAATTTGCCATAAAATCACTTTTAACAACGAAACCAAAATAATATGGTGCAACAAAGAATCATACAAACAATCCACTCATCCAAAAATCACATATAAATAATAATAAATAAAACACAGAGATCCCAAATCAATATACAATTCTTTATTTTATTAATTACACAATAATTACACATTTAAATATTATAAAAAATATATGAGTCGTTATATGTCGGACACAAACCAATATGGGTACCAAAATATTGGGTTATTTTTGTTTGTTTTGTAGGTTTGTCTCATGGAAAAATTAACGTCAAATTAATGGATTTTAGACAGTGGTGCAACAAGGCAGATGAGTGGAGACAAATCTCAGTTTCTTAGTCTAAAGATGAAGAAGGGTGGTAGTGTCACAATTGGTGATAGTAAGACTCTTCCTATTCTTGGCAGAGGAAAGATTGGTAACAATATTGCATCTTTAAGTAAAGCTCAATATGTTAAAGGTCTTACTTATAATCTGCTTTGTATAAGTCAATTATTTGATGATGGTCATAAAATAGATTTTGGTCAGCATAATTGTACTATACTTGTTGGTTCTAGCAAAATTCCTCTAGTTGCTAGAAGGGAAGGAAATATATATGTATTGGATTTTGAAGAACATGAACACACATGTTGTTTAGCAGTAGTTGATACAAGTCCTGAAATTTGGCATAGAAGGCTTGAACATGCTCATATGGATTTACTTCAGAAAGCTATCAATAAAATAGTTAGTTCGAGGTTTTCCAAAATTGAAGTATGTCAAAATGGAAACTTGTATTGCTTTTTAACTTGTAAAGCAAATCAGAACATCACACAAGGTCAAGAAAGTGGTATCTACTTCTAAACCTTTAGGGCTTTTACATTTGGATTTATTTGGTCCAGAAGCTTATAAAATAATTGAAGGTAAACGATATGTTTTTGTTATTGTTGATGATTATTCTAGATGTACATGGGTATTGTTTTTATCTACTAAATATTGTGCTTTTACTGATTTTGAGAAGCTAATCAAGTTACTTGAGAACAAGCTTGAAACAAGACTTATAGGTATAGGAAGTGATCGTGGTGGTGAATTTCAAAAGGAATTTATTTCTTATTATGAAGAAAGAGGAATTACACATCAATTTTATGCACCTCGTACACGACAGCAGAATGGAGTGGTAGAATGTAAGAACAAATCTTTGCAAGAAACAACTAGGACATTGCTTCAGAAAAGCAAGCTGCCAAGAAGTTTTTGGGCAGAAGCTGTCAACACAATAAGCTATGTTTATAACAGAGTACTAATTAGGCCATTACTCAACAAGACTCCATATGAATTGCCGAGGAAGAAGAAACCTAATTTTAGTTATTTTAAAGTCTTTGGTTCAAAGTGCTTTGTACTTAAAACTTCTAAAAGGGATGGTAAATTCGATTCTAAATCTTGTGAAGCTATATTTTTGGGTTATTCTTTAACAAATCGTGCTTATAGAGTTTATAATGTATCTAAAAATATTGTTGAAGAATCTATTGATGTTTCATTTTAAGAAACTAATGATGATCTGCCAAGGGAAGAGGAAGAAATTGCAGGTACAGGTACTGACAACGAGCTGGCAGTGAAGAATATTGACTCAAAGCAAACTGACAAGTTAAAAGATGCAACACCAAAAGCTAATAAAGAAGCTGGAACTTCTTCACCTATTGATGAAACTTTGAAACAGTTATCTAGACTGACTCTGGAAGGTCCAAGAGGAAATAGGGTTACTGAAAAGCTTCAAAATATGTTTGATGGTGAATATCTTTCACCTCCTTTTAAGAGTCGAACAAATAAAGAAGTCATAGCTCAACATTCTCTACCAAAGTCATTAAAGACATTGAAGAATCATCCTTCAGAATTGATTATCGGTGATAGATCAGAAGGAATCAAGACAAGAAAAGGAGCAACAAACATTTGTGCTTTTGCAGCTTTTTTAAAAAAGGAAGAACCAAAAAATATCATTGAAGCTCTTAATGATGAAAATTGGACTATGGCAATGCAAGAAGAACTCAACCAATTTGAGAGATATGATGTTTTAGGAACTTGTTGAACCATAAAGGATGTATCTGTCATTGGTACTAAAGGGGTTTTCAAGAACAAAGTTGATGAATTTGGAAATGTCACTAGAAACAAGGCTAGACTTGTGGCACAAGGATACAATTAACAAGAAGGCATTGATTTTGATCAAACATATGTTCCAGTTGCAAGAACAAGTAATCTTGTAACTGGAGCATAAGTTTGATCAAAATGCATTCGATCTTGTTGGGTATAGTGATGCAGATTATGCAGGTTGTGAAACTGATAGAAAAAGTACAAGTTGTGTTTGTGCTTATTTAGGACATAGTTTGTTTTTTGGCTAAGCAAAAAGCAGACATATGTTGCTTTATCTACAGCTGAAGGAGAATATTTGGCAGCTGGTAGTTGTTGCTTTCAAATACTTTGGATGAGACAATAGCTTAAAGATTTTGGAATTTCTTGTGGTCAAACTCCTATTTATTGTGACAACAAAAGTACTATCAGTATTTCTGAAAATCCTGTAAATCATTTAAGAACCAAGCATATTGATGTTAGGCATCATTTCTTAAGAGACAATGTTGCAAATGGGAAGGTTAAGCTGATATTTGTTGCTACTGATGCTCAAATTGCTGATATTTTCATAAAACCTCAAGCTTATAAGCTTCAACCGGGTACTATCAGTTTTATTTTTGTTTGGTTATCCAAATGAGTTATTTTTGGAATATATCTAGGTTATTTAGTATTTTTCCTAAAAATACTCCCTTTAAATTTTAAAAAGAACCTTAAAATAAACAGTCACGACTAGTCTCTTCAGTTTCCACACTTCTACCTCAATTAGATCTAGGGTTTTCTCTCTAGTACTCAACGGATACACTTACTGCACCATAGCGATGATTGGTTTGCGCCTTGCGATGAGGAAGAAATTGAGAGCTAATGATAAGGGTTTAGTCGGTGGTCGCGATGAAGCCACTCCATCAGTTTCTTGAAATAAAAGAAAGTTAATTGATGAAGAATCAGAGAACGAGTATGAGGTGGTTCAGAGTGAGAGTGGTGATGAAGGCTCGGTGATACTTCAGACAACTCCTGATGGAAAAAGACTCGAGGTCGTAGGTCTAATTTCTAAGAATTTTGCCATCCGAAAGGCCATCTATGGTAAACTTGTTTTTGAGAAAATTTTTAATCTTGTGGATTGGTTGATTTGTTTTCGAATTTAGGGCTCCATGCATTTTTATTCAAGATGCCTAAGTTTTGTTACTCTAACTTGATTAAATCATTTTACTCAAACTTGCATGTTGATCAATCTGGTAACTATGTGTCTGTGGTGTCGAATGTAAAAATCACCTTGTCTCCGTTATTTTTGAGTGCTATTCTTGAGATTCAAAACCCGTCTTCTTTATAAATTCATAATAAGAGAGGTCGTACAGATTTGGAGGGTTTTTCTTCTTTAGATCAATTAAAATTGATTACTGATGATTCTTCTCTTGAGTTATTTATTCCTCCTCCTACTTCACAAGTGACGCATATGGCTCATTTATTATTCAATCTTTGTATTGATAATATATATCCTAGGTTAGGAATTAGTTCAAACTTTTCTGCTCAAGATGTGTTGGTTGTGGCTATGATTTTGTCGGGAAGAAATTTTTATTTAGCTGATTTAAACTTGAAGAATATGCTTGATGTATTGTGTGCAAAGGGTGGTACTGGGTTGCCTTATGGTTTGTTGTTGATAAAAGTTTTTAAATGGTATAGAGTTGAGTTAAAAGACAAGGGCTGTGTTCCTGTAAATGACTTGTTTGATGCTAAGACACTTAATCAGTCAAATTTAAAGATTGATGAGGATGGACAAGTGGTCCATATTGAACCTCTTGTGGTTGGTGCTGCTGAGGATGAGGAAAGTTTTCATACTTCCATGCATATGATGGCTCTTATGAAAGTGTTAGTCCTAAAGTATCATTGAAAGGGGGTTAAAAATGATACCTACAATCTTTTTCAATTTGTTACAAGTTCTTCGTTATATATACAGAATCAAAATAGACACAAAAAAATTCGAGGAATATATTATTTTATTAATATAAACCTTGAGGTTGCTACAATCTAATCAATATAATGATTAGCTACAATAAATTTGACATAACAACAGTATGTTTACAAGCTTAAATAAATAGATCCTTCAATGGAGCTTCATAAAAATGCAGTTGGTTGCTGAGGAAGATAACTGAATGAAATAATTTCATTTAGCATCTTTTGTAGACTTTCAAATGAATTGGACAGGTGGCACATTTTTGACCACAAATACAATTCATTTGTTTCTTGATTCATGAATTCACCAAGGGTGTACAGGCGACCAGAGGGAACCTTTTTTACTTCTTTTTTTTTCTCCTTACTTGCGACCGCAGTGTTACAATAGTCTCTTGTACAATCTCCTTGACTTCTTACTGGCGACCACAAGAGACAAGAGTTTCTATGTGTTTACTTGTGACTACAAGGCAATGGAGATGCCTTAGAATTCTTTCTTTTTACTGTCGACCAAAGGAGAATTATTCTCCTTAATCAATTTCTTGACACATTTCCTTATCCAACCATAGGCAAGATAACTTTACCTTAGACTCTATTTTTATCTTGCGATCACTAGAAAGAGTTGGTCTCATGACTTGCGACCACTAGTAAATTGACTTAGAACTATTCACCTTTTGAGCTTTAGAAACTGCATCAACAATAAAACTTATGTATAACTGATGCTTGGTGCACTGGTCTGGTTCACAAACAACTAATATGAATCGATTGAATTCAATTTTCTTTGCAATTTTGAACTGATACATCTTGGTTGATTATTCATTGCTTCATTCACTAAACCCCTGATCTTTAATACTTCAAATTAGATCATTTCACTGGCTTTGAAAGTCCTTTGATATTTTATTCTTTATGGAGGCTTGAACATATTAATGAAGTTCTTCCCATGACCTGGTTACGGACTTAGAGCATTAATTCCATCTTTTAATTCTTTGTATTTATCCAGTCTTCATCTGCATGGTTCCTGTGCTTCACAGTTTAATATTATTTATCTATTTCTGTTTCTTATTGAGTTATATTTCCTCGATTACATATTACGTTACATTATCCTTTACAATCTCCCCCTATTTTTCTGTTAGAGTTTGACAAGCAAATCCCTAAGGATAACTCAACTGACATTAAGAAAAAGTACAATATGAAAATAGAGAATAATATTAAATGCATTCTGGATTACATATACAATTCCAGATTTCTTAAATGCAAATTACAAAGAAGTGTTCCTCTAGCCTGAATAGATAATCTAAGTCTTCTTTATCTTTGTCTTCTTTAACTTCTTGCCTTGACTACCTTCTCCTTCATGAGTAGATAGAGTCTGAACAGACTTTTTCTTGGTAGCTTTCTTCCTGGGATCTGATGTCCTTGTTGATTCTGGAAGATATGTTATTTTGCTTCAATTCAGGAGATCATCCTGTTTTGCTTGCACAGAATCACGAGCTTCTATTTCTAGTGCATTAATTGGAGGTGGATTTTTCAGTTTATTAAGCATCAATTGGAGATATATGACCTTGGAGCATTTGGGAATAAGATCAAACAACGATGTATACCTTCTTTCCATTAAGAAGACAGTTATCCTTTTAGGATGTCCTCGTACCCTCTTGGTATCATTGGCAGATTCTTCTTTCATTACATCTTCAAGAATCTCCATGATTAGAATCAGTGCAACCTTGTCAGTTTTACATGTGGAAGCTTTAACATCCAACAAGGCTTTCTTTATTGAATCTGATTCACTTGCTCTGAAGTCTTTGATCTTGATCTTCGTATTGTTAATTTTAAAGACTAGATCCTCTTCATCATCTGTACTGATAATATGTTCACTATCTTTTAAAAGATCAATTTCTACTTCTCCATTAATAAACACCATCTCATAGTATGCTCTGGTAAGCTTCTTCATGCAATCTCAGGTTCTTCTTCATCCAAAGGATCATCTGAAAGATTTTCAAATTCCAGAGATTCATAATCCTTTTCTCTTTAAAGGCTTGCTATCTTGGTATCATCGAACGTTACATTAAGGCTTTCAATCACCTTTTGATCAGCAATCACATAAACCCTGTAAGATTTAAATTCCAGAGAGTAGGCAAGAAATATTCCTTCTTCTGCCTTAGCATCAAACTTTCCCAGATGCTCATTTCCGTTTTAAGCACAAAATATTTAGCCCCAAACATATGAAATTATTTCAGTGTTGGTCTCTTGTCAGCCATAATCTCATAAGAAGTCTTGTCATGATCTTTATGAATCTGGGTACGATTTTGAGTGTAACACGCTGTGTTGACAGCTTCAGCCCAAAAGTTGGTACGAAGTCTTGATTCACTTAGCATAGTCCTTGCTGCTTCAACCAAGGTACGATTCTTCCTTTCTACTACTCCATTCTATTGTGGAGTCCTTGGTGCTGAATACTATATCGAAATACCTTTCTCTATACATAATTCATTAAGAAATGCATTCTTGAACTCTGATCTATTTAATGATCTGATCATATTGACATATAGTTTCGCTTCCATCTCAATCTTCTTTATGTGATCAACTATCATTTGTGGTGCTTCATCCTTTGATTGTAAAAACAACACCCATGTGTACTTCGAGTGTTACGACCGGTATCTTCGTGTAATATTATTTGTGGATTTGGTGTAATATTAAAGCCGAATGAAAATATATTCAATGATTGTACGTTTGTGTGAGTGAAAATTTCTGCATTATAAATTTGCTTTATGTAGTATATGATTTTTCAAAGCAAGAGTTTATTTAATTTCTTTATTTTTGATTTATAAGGAATACTCTAAGCCTTGGAAAAATTTTCTTTTAAAAGGTATTTTGTTCACAAATTTTGAAAATGATTTTATAAAGTCTGTAAAAATCCAAGTTATTTTATGGTATAAATTTTATAATTTTTGAACTTGTATTTTATTTTATAAAAATAAATCATTATAAATTTTAGTTGTCATATTTAGCAAATTACAAGAAAGCCCTTGCATGCAAACCACCCTCTCATTCTTTTCAAGGACAAAGAGGACAATTCCAACCCCACTAATTCTTATTTCTCTAGCCAATTTCCTTCTTTACCCTTGCATGCAAAATGCACCAAGTATAAGTGGAGGGATAGACTTGTCAAATCTCCTTTCCACTCAAATTTTGTCAAATCAAATACCATAAAAACAAGCAAATGTCATGATCATTCTCATACTCCACCCACACCTCACTCTCTCCTCCCTCCCTTCTCCCTCCTCTCGGCTCTCCCCTCTCACTCTCGGCTAAAAGCCGAAACCCCCCTCCCCATTTTTTTTCTTCAATCCTCAACCAAGCTTCCACTCTTTACACAAGTAAATGTTACTTCCCATACCATGATCACTCATATTTCAAAGAGTTTTGAGTAGAAAGTTTAAGTTTAAAGGTTGCATGTAAAAGTTTTAGTGAAACTCAAAATACAACCTTGATTCTTGTGAGTTTAGGGTTGTTTTTGAGAGGACTACAAGGATTGGATAAGTGCCAAGTCTTGAGAAGGAAACTCTTGATGATTAAATGGCCATTCCCATCCATTTCATTCGGCCATGACTATATGGGAGCCGAATGAATGGTCCTTGAGATCATTCTTGTTATTTTGCTCAAATTTTGCATGTTTATGTGATAATGACTTGAATTTTGTGGTGAAAATTTGATAAAACTCCTTGCATGCTAAGTGATCATCTAGATATAGCTTATTCTAGGCTTGCATGTTAATTTTATGGTAGAATATATGTAGAAAATATGTTGTTTTGGTTTGCAAAACCCGAGGACATGCATGCATGTGGATTTCTATTAGAATGTTATAAGATTTTGATCATTTGGAAAGATTTTTTTAGTGAGCCTTAATTTTAGTAGGAATAATGTGTTAATATTGATTTATGCTTCTTGTTTCATGGTAATAATTCATGGTTATCTTTTATAAAATACATATCTTGTGGTTTCAAAAACTTAATGATTGGTGAGTAGAGAAAAGTGATCTCTTTTGTTTTGCCATAATTGTACCTTAGGTAAGGATGATCTCACCCAAGGTTATTTTGAGAATAAGGGAGTTAATTCAGTAGAATACCATGTATAAGTCTTGGTTTAAGTATTGAGTTGTTGTTAGTTGAGTTTGTCAAGTCAAAACCTTGGAAAATGAGAGTTATAGTTTCTGCAGAAAATCAGTTTAGTACTCTGAGGTTTAGAGTGAGTTTTGACCATGTCATTGATGTGCACTTTGAGGTCCAAGATACCAGAAGTTAGTATTGGGAGTATATAAAAGGTTTTAGGAGTTGGTTGGAGGTTTGCATTTCTTTTGGTTAGGTGCACAAGTAGAATAACAAAATCTGTCCAGCAGGGGACAGTTTTGTTGCAACTTAGAAATAGGAAGATTTGACCATGTCATGGGTAGGCCCTCATTAGGCCCTATTGGGCCTTAGTTAGAGGGAGTGTCAGAGAAGTTTTTCCAACCATATTTTATAGGATATGAGTTAGAACCATGTGTCACAAGTTAATTCAAGTCAGGGCGTTTTCTGCCCAGAAAAAACAGGGGAACCTTGGACTTTTAGCTTAGGCCCAAGAAGGCCCAAGCCAGGCCCTTGAGCCACATCAAGTTTGTGAGATGCCCTTAGGTCAGGAGAGTCTTGTGTAAAAGTTTTGAAGGAAAACTTGTAGTTTAAGAGTGTCTAATGCACTCAAGAAACCATAGTTGTCATTTTGAAATTTGCACCAGTGAGCGCTTTCACTTATCACATAGTTTTAGAACACTTAGAGGTGAGTATTAGGTCGACCACCATAGTTATAAGATGGTATAAGGTCAGTAGAGCTAAAGGCATAAGTGAGGGTCAATAGGTTTTGGATAATTTAGGAAAGGCACATCGAGTTAGGAAGCCAAAATTAGAAGACCTTGTCTAGTTTAGCGACCAAGTGACTTAAGTGGTGAGTCGAGATCATCCAAGCCTAGTGTTGCATTATGGTATATATGGTGTTATTTGCTGTTAATATATGATATGTGAATATGTGGCTATGTGTGTACTTTTGTAATTTAAAAGTGAATATAAAATTAAGTACGTATAGGCCTAAGTGCCATCCGTGTTTAATTTCAAGTTGTAAATAGGTTAAGATGGTAAGAATATATTATAATGAGGATTATTATTATTATGTAGGATCTCGAGATGAGGGAAAACTTTCCATAAAAGTCGAGTGAAGCTCCAGTTGCTCCTACCAGTCAGACCAGACCAGCCTTTCTCAAGGCAAGTGATTCAACTTGACCTTCGTATTTACTGCTAATAGTTCATACATTGCTACAACTATCCTATGTCATTTGATATATTAAATCAAGCGTATCTTATGTTTATCTTTGAATTATATAGAGATGCCATGAACCCTCGAGTACGTATTGCAAGTAGTTCAAAAGTCTTTTCATGATAGTTGAATGCCATGATAAAATAAAGAGTTGTTATAATACTTGATTGATCCTCTTGATTAACATGCTAATGATTCCTAAGTATTAATATCTCACCCTGAAACTTGAACCCCTATAAAACCTTACCTTGAACTCTGATAGTCAGATACTTACCAACGTGATTCCTCATTGATTGATACCCTCTTTCTTATCCTAAAGCTTGACAATTCTGATATATCCTGAGTTAAAGATCATTTCTGCATACCCTAACACCCTTAGTATTCATGAAGCCTACCTTCTTGATGATCCAGCACTTGAACCTTGATGAGAAACCATTGCTTAAAGCCCAATTTGGCATTACCCTTTTATAATATCCAAATAGCCTCATTGAATTCCCTTGTTTAAATCTTTGAGATATGAAAACCATTCAGTTACTTTAATAGAGTATAGTTTTGTGAATCATGGCCCTGAGATTTAGTACCATATTTCCCGTGTTTCGAGTTGATCTATATTCCCTTAATAAAAATGTTTACTGTTAAAAGAGATTTTGTTATAATTCGGCATCAGTTTTTGAAATAAATAAAATGTGGGTTTTCAGTCCCAAAGGGGGATAAATGTTTTCCTTGAATAATGGATCTGGACTGAGACGCGAGTCCTTTCCACACTTATATTAGGCTTAAAAGTTGCCTAGGGATTCCCGTTAATGTATTAGAACCCAGCGAGGTTCGGGATTACTTCGTGGCTGATCACCGGCTGTAATCCGTAGCGTCATAAAATGATTTTGATTAAGACATGATTTTAAAATTGTTTTGATACAAGCAAAATGATGCCATCTCACACAGTTTTATCTCTCATTACCATTGGTTATGTCTTTCCATTGTCATTCTTTAATGTATATCTCGATTTATATTTTGTGTCGTACTGTTAGCACTTGTTGAGCATTTGGCTCACTCCTTGCTTTACCCTGACATTACAGCTAGCAGCTATGGTTAGATTCAAGCAGACTGCCCGTAAGACCTGTGATGCTAATGCTTATGTTCGAGCTCAGGTATAATAAGTTATAGTAGTTTGTGTGAGGACTCAGTATTCAAAATCAGATGTAATAGTTGGTAGTGTTGGGCTGTTCCAAACCCTAAACTGTAAGATCTTGGATTTGGTTGTGTCATCTCTTTTAAAATTTTGTAATAGCTATATTTAATTTGCTGTTTAAGTTGGGGGCGTGACATCGAGTAATCATCGACTATCACTAAAGCATATCTTTTCCTTGATAGTGATAACACATTTACTGGACCAAATAAATCCATGTAAATTAACTAAAGAGGTTCAGTTATGCTTGCCATTTCCTTGCTTCTATGTGATGCTTTCCGTGACTTCCCTTTTTTACATGCTTTAACAATACATTTTTGTTACCGCGAGATATATTGGCAGCCGTTATAGTTAGTATAACTAACTATTGTTTATGAGATACAGAGGAATATGCTATTGTTTTTAAAATTACGTTGGCCGATGTGTTTTTTTAAAAATATCGGGCTCTGGGTTGGCTAATCCAATCAATCGTGCTTGCACAAAGAGTCCTTCTTGATATAATTCCATCTTTGGTAAACCTCTCACCAACTCCCTTTTTACCAAAGAGTTCATTATTTTGAAATTCAAGTGCGAGAGCTTCTTGTGCCATAGTCAACTTTGTTATGATGAAGCTTTGCTGTAGAAACACCTCATTACTCCATCACAGGTAGACTTCAAGTCAGCTATAAACATATTGCCTTTCCTCACTCCCTATAAATCAAGCTTCTCATATTTCCTGTGTTTGATCGAACACCTTTCTGGTATGAAGTCAACATTGTATCCTTTGTCATAAAACTGACTGATACTCAGAAGATTATGCTTTAATCCTTCCACAAGAGATACGTTTTCAATAATGACATTCCCAATTTTTAAATTGCCATATCCCGTAGTAAATCCTTTGCTGTTATCTCCAAAGGTAACTATAGGGCTAGTTTTCTCAACCACACCTGTGATCAGGGACTTTTCTCTTGTTATGTGCCTAGAACACCCACTGTCCAGAATCCACATGATCTTTTCCTTTCAAACCTTACCCTGCAAACATAGATTGATTAAGAAGACTTTGGTACCCAAGTTTTCTTGGGTCCTGAAGGTTTACGGGTAGAAACATAATCAATAAATGAAACCTTAACAGGCTTAGATTTTACTTTGACTGATTTCTTCTCAGTGCTAGTCTCAACAGTATTTTCAGACTTAGAGACATGAGGTACTACAGTCTTTGGCTGTGTGTGCTCATTACTCATGCTTGTTTTAGTGACAGTGCAAGTGCTAGCAGTTGCATAAAAAGCTTTAAAATACTCAAACATGGTAACAAATACACATGGCATACAACCAACTATGCCACAGAGCTCATGAAAACTAGGCATGTTAGGCATGACACGCACACTAGAAAATGTAACAGATTCTACTTTAACTTTAGTGCATGCATGTGTAAGGTATGCAACAAAATTATAACTATTACATAACTTTCTAGATGCAGATGAGGACACTACGCCATAGATGGCTTTAACCAACACAAAAAATGTGTTGCTATAGACCCCTAAAACTGTTGTTATATGCAAAAATAGGTCTATTGCAACACTTTTTCGGTGTTGGGTCTAAGGTCGTCACTATAGGTATCTAACCTTATAAAAGTGTCAATTTATAGCAACACAACAAGGTATGTTGCTATAGATATCATTTGCAACAGGATATTCAGAGTATAGCAACACATACTTGGTATTGCAAGAGATATACTAATTGACAAAAAATGGGGCCCACTGGGGAGCCCTTTATCATCTATTGCAACACACCTATTTTAACATCTTTAATGTTGCAAAAAAGAAATTTATGTGTATAATTAGCACCCTATTACAACCTACTAATAGGCTATTGCAACACCTAAACTGTAAAAAATTGAAACATACTTTTTAAATACCTGATTTCCCGTAAATTCAACAACATTCACAACCAATTCTGGGGCCCACTAGGGGGCCCTTTATCATCTATTGCAACACACCTATTTCAACACCTTTAATGTTGCAAAAAAGAAATTTATGTGTATAATTAGCACCCTATTGCAACATACTAATAGGCTATTGCAACACCTAAACTGTAAAAAATTGAAACATACTTTTTAAATACTTGATTTCCCATAAATTCAACAACATTCACAACAAATTCAGTTCGTCCAACCAGTCTTAACTACATATCCAACCATTACATTATGTCCAACCATCCATTATAATCCATCACACCGAAACATAACGTAAGAAATACAAGTAATCTTGCTAAGAACTAAACGTGCAAGATAACGCAAAAGTATACAAGTCATTGAAAATAACATAGAATAGAGATAATAAATGGTCTAAGTGCTACGGCCACCGGTAAGAGGAGTACCATCAGCTCCCGTGTCACCTGAAATTGTCCCAAAAATCTGAGCTATGTCAATATTCAACCCGGGGTTTGCTTCAAGTAATTTCTGCAGGACCAAGCTCACGTTTTCTTGAACCTTCTTAACCCTGACAACTTCATCATAGAGCTTCCTGTTAAAGTTTTTCTGCTATGTACACCGGCTTCTGAGAAAATTCAATTAGTCACCGTACTTAACTTTATGAATACAAAATATAAGATCAAAAACCTAGATGTCTGAATAACAAATAATTACCACATAAGAAATAATCCCTATGTTGTATCCTTTCAGAAATCTACCAATATCAAGTGACAAAGCTCCATGTACAAACAAAAAAAATATATAAAACTCAATTCTCTCTGCAAGCCTGATGGCTTTTCATATTAGTATAAGAATCTAATTTCCTAAATTAATTGTAAATCAAAATAAGAAAACATACCATCTTTATCGTATCAGCACAGAACCCTAGAGTTGTTCATGGATTTACCAGGTTCTTCAGTTTGCTTTGGGCCTGCCTGGCCAGAAACATCCTGTTTACAGATACTTTATGTTACAATATATAGAAAATAGAACAACATAAACAAACTTAAATTTAAAGAAAAATTATTTTAAACCGTATATTAAATTAAATAACTCATCTTATACACTTTTTGCTTCTTTCCATTGTAAATGTAAAGAATTATTTTTTTTTGAAGATTCTTTACCATCTGTTTATCATCCTGAACATGTATAACTCATTTAAAAAGAATTATTTATTCATGTTAAAGATTTATTTTCAAGGACCAACTACCTAACAATCTCTTATTTGTAAACATAAGTATTTCTTTCCCGTAAAAAGTATACATATATTTTTTTATTTCCAAAAATACAAGTACTTACTCTTAGTTTTTATATATCATTTTATCTTTAATACCGAATTTTGGAATTTTACATATATATTAAAAAAATATCAGTAAATTTAACAATATAGTCCAAAGATAACTAGACCTGAAAAAGTCAATTGAGATTATTTAAACGGGCCTTTCAATAATCAAAGCTCTTTCTATGCTATAACTAGGAAATTAGAAGCCCAGACCAAAGCTCAAATCTAAACCTTGTACTATACATCTGTACTTATTTTAAATTTTACTTGTAAGCATTAGCATGGGATATTTATGTGATCACTTATTCTATCCCATCTTTATTATATCAGCACAGAAAAAAAGATGTTAAATTATACAAATATATGGTCTTCATCTACACAAACAACTATGTGGAAATATACAGGTATATATATGAAGATCAAAAGTTACCTTTACAGAAAATTTGGAAAAGGCTGATCACAGACCTGAAGTTGGAATGTTGGTGAATTATATAACATAAGCTGGTTTAAAAATGCACCAGATATTTAAATATGTTACACTAATTTCACCAAAGCAATAAGTTAGGCTCAGATTGTATGCTTCTGATTCTATGATTAATTCCTGTACATATAAGCTTCTGATTTTATTTTCCTAGACTTGAACTTTAAAGTGTAAAGCTGAGAGGGCCCCATAATCCAAGGGAGTTTTAGATTCATTCTAATCATAGGCTCTGTAATCTAAGCAAATTATGATTGGCTCATCTCTATGCAACAGGGAAATGAAATAATCTTCTTATTCTGTGTTTCTTTATTATTTGCTTTGTTATTTCTGTGGCCTGATTCGCTTATCAATTTTGGTATATCATAGATTATAAAAAATCACACAAATGCATGGGATAGAATAAGTGGAACACCTTATAGGCTATTGAAAACACCTCACCGGAGTTCCACTGTTGATCACTGGACTGTAGTGTCCACTCATACCCACCAAGTACTCATCAGGAAGTTGTAGCTTAATCTATATTTGAACATCAATGACGATACAATTGCATGGAATGAAATTCAAATTATGCCTAAATAAATTAGCTAAAGCGCAAGCCTGATAAAAGTTTAGTCAAACGAGTCTTAAATCGTTAAGCATGGAAATATTAAGTGAAACTGAAAACTTAAAAGCAAAACAGCTTTCCATGTTTGTCATAAGTCACACGAATAGAAACTATGGAATTATCGTATATGAGTTTGATTTCTCTGACTCAGCTATGAACTCCATCATCCCAGCTTGCACTGCCACTGCCTCCCCAGGGTCTAGCTACAAATCTTATCTTCTTTCTATTATTACTCTGATCATTCCCACCAACATCCTATATAGATTAAGAGATTAAAAATATGTCGAAGACAAAGGATCAAGGGCAAATAGACAAAACCTTATAGTGTAATAAGACTCAGTGATTCGTAAAATGAAAATATAATTGATCGACAAGATAGAGTTCTTACCATCATAATCTAACCAAGAAGCGAAGACAGATATAGATGAACAGAAGGGATGATTGGTAGCTTAATGCAACTTGCTATATGTAGGCATGTGTGCATAGTAAATAACAGACACACACTTGATTTACTGAAATGGATAAACTGGAAAAACTACTTGAATTAGAAGTGCATACAGATTACATATAATCAAAAACTAACAGCTATCCAAGACTCCTACAAACTAGGAACTACACTGCTACTTTTCCTCCACTAGACTCCAACAACTCGCCACCTCTTGATGACTTATTCTTCTGAGCGATATACACGCTGCTTATTCATTACATGAAGTGGACTTGGACTACGTTTAGATTACTAAGCCCAGCAAAGCCCAACATACTCTCCCTTAATCTAAACGCATTCCTGGACGATCAGTAAAGCCCAGCTCCTGCAGTATCTTTGACACCGAGTAACTTCCTCATTTTCTCAAACTTCCCCACTGATAACGCCTTTGTGAGAATGTCTGCACGTTGCTCATCAGTTTTAACATGCTTAACGATTATCAATCCTTGCTCCACGCATTCTCTTATAAAGTGATATCGAATATCTATGTGTTTGCTTCTTCCATGGAACACTGGGTTTTTCGCCAAGTCGATAGCTGATCTATTGTCAATGTACAGAGTCACAGGACCAATCTTCACATTACAAATTTGATTGAGAACCCTCTGCAACCATATTCCCTGGCATGCTGCAGCCGTTGCAGCCATAAATTCTGCCTCACAAGAGGATAGGGCGACACAGCGTTGCTTCTGAGAGATCCATGTGATAAGACTTTCATCTAAATAAAACGCCACTCCACCCGTACTTTTCCGGTCATCAACATTCCCGGCTAGATCACTGTCGGAGAATCCTGATAACAGATAATTACCCTGGCCTTGAGTGTATGTTAAACCAAAATTCAAGGTTCCCTTCACATATCGCAAGATCCTCTTTGCTGCATTTAGATGTGTCACTATTGGACGTTCCATGAACCTGCTAATTACGCCAACTGAATAAGCTAAATCAGGACGGGTGTGCACTAAATAACGTAGACCCCCAACAATAGACTTGAATTCTGTTGGGTTTACTGGTTCGCCATGTTCATCCTTAGTCAGCTGTAGCTTGAATTCCATCGGGTACTTCACTGCATTACAATCTCGCATACCAGATTTCTCGAGCAACTTCTTAGCATACGCAGTTTGCTTAATCTGAATAAAGCCTTGTCCCTGTTCGACTTCCAACCCGAGATAATATGAAAGCTTGCCCAAGTCTGTCATATCAAACTCCTTGCTCATTTGGTCCTTGAATCGCACGATGTTTGTAACAGTGGTACCGGTAATGAGGATATCATCTACGTAGACTCCAATGATCAATGAATCTCTCCCTTCCTTTCGAGTACATACAGCGTGTTCGAAAGGACATTTGACAAAACCTAGACGTTGCAAACATTTATTCAGCTGTGCATACCATGCTCGAGGAGCTTGGCGAAGCCCATACAATGCTTTGAGTAGTCGATACACTTTGTTTTCTTGCCCGGCTTTCACGAAGCCTCGAGGTTGTGAGATATATACTTCCTCCTGCAGTTCCCCATTCAAGAAAACAGACTTGACATCGAGGTGGTGGACTTCCCAGTTGCATTTGGCTGCTAAAGCAAGAAGTAATCGCACAGTCTCCATTCTTGTTACTGGGGCGAATACTTCTTCATAATCAATACCGTATTTTTGAACGTAGCCCTTTGCAACCAAACGGGCTTTATGTTTGATTACCTCTCCATTTATATCCTTCTTGAGCTTATAGACCCATTTCAAATCAATGGCGTTGTGGCCTTGTGGTAGGTCTGTTAGCACCCAGGTGTCGTTCTTTTCAATGGCTTCAATCTCACTTTGCATTGCATCTCGCCACGATTTTTCTTTAACTGCTTGATCATACGTGACCGGGTCATTAACTCTCAACAGTAGCAGCTCATCTGCTAGTTCCACTATTTCAGTATTATCATATACATCGTGTAATGATCTGTATCTCAGGGGTGCAGTACTTTCAGTACTGGTGGCAGAATTTACGTTGCTAAAACTCGAGCCTGTACTTTCTGAGGTAGGTGTTGTTGTTTTATCTGAAAGACTCGAGTTTGGAGACTCTGGTGTATTATTATCGAATGAAGTGTGGCTGGAGTTTCGAGTGATTTCATTACTGCCAGATTCTTCGTCAATTAGCTCTGTGTCTACCAATGTGAAAGCACCAGTGTTATGTGCAGCACTCTCTGTTGTCGAGTCATTCCATGGCCACTCCTGTTTTTCATCAAACACTACGTCCCGACTTACATTTATTTTTCCTGTAGAAGGGTCGTAAAGGCGATATGCCTTTGTGCCGGGTTCTCTCCCCAAATGCACCATTTGTTTGCTCCGATCATCTAACTTGGCAACTTGTACGCTGGGCACTTTCACGTGGGCAACACAGCCAAAAACTCGTAGGTAGTCGACAAATGGCTTTTTCTGAAACCAGGCCTCATATGGTGTCTTTCTTGTCAAGCTTCTAGTGGGAAGTCTGTTCAATACATATACCGCGTGTCGCACAGCCTCTCCCCACATGATTGAAGGAACATTCATTTCTTTCAACATACTTCGAGCCATAGCAACCACAGTTCTGTTGCGTCTCTCAACAACTCCATTTTGTTGAGGAGAGTATGGTGCGGTATAATGACGTGTAATCCCAGCTTCTTCACAGAATTTAGTAAAAGCACTTGAGCAAAATTCTCCTCCTCGGTCAGTACGCAGCACTTTGATCCCTGGGAATGTGGTTTTTTCAACTAAGGCCTTGAATTTCTTGAACACTGTAAGTGCCTCATCTTTGGTTTTGATCATATAAACCCACATCATGCGAGTAAAGTCATCTACAAGCAATAGGAAATATCTATTTCCAGCTGGGGTAGGAGGGGAAATGGGACCACAAATATCTCCATGTACTAGTGCTAAGGGAACTTGTGTAGAGAAATTTGATTCAGAAGGGAAAGGCTTACGTGTTTGTTTTGAGAGAAGACATCCATTGCACAATTCATTTGGTATTTTCAGCACCGGTAGTCCATTCACCATTCCAGCTTTTGACATGTCCGTCATTGCCTGGTAATTTACATGACCAAAACGTAGATGCCATAGTCTTGTACTATCTTCTGTCTTCGTAAGTAGGCACGCCTTTTCCTTTACTTCTGATATATATATTTTATATAGTCTGTTCGAGGAGCGTTGAACTCTCATTAACAGTCTATGCTTTGTGTCATGGACTCGCAGCTGATCACCATCAATAACTACCTTGTTGCCCTCCTCAGATAGCTGCCCCAGGCTAATTATGTTGCTTCGAAGATTGGGAATGAAGTACACATTTTTAAGTTCCTTCTCTTCACCATTTTTGTAGTGTATCTTTATCGATCCAACCCCCTTTATGTGCACCGTGGAACCGTCTCCGAATTTGACTTGGCCAGTCACTCCCTCGTCTAACTCAGCAAACTTTTCGCGGTGCCCAGTCATATGATTACTTGCACCGTTGTCTAAATACCACATGTTTGCTTCGATCTTAGCCTCAATTTCTTTACCCACGTCAGTCACGGCTCGTGAGTCACCAACATGCAGCATCACCGTTTCCCTTGTGTTCTGCTCAATCTCTGCTACTAGTAAGGCTGGCTCTTCATCATTTATCTGTGCCAAGTTGGCCTCTCCTTTTTGTTCTCGATCTCGTTTAGGCTTCCTGCATTCTGCAGCGTAGTGCCCAAGGTTGAGACAATTGTAACATCGAACTCTGCTCCTGTCACGAGTGTTTCGACCATCTTTGCTGCAGTTTTCATAGACTCCACTCTTATTCGTTCTTTTCAACCATTCATCTCTAGTAAGTAGCAGTTTTTTCTCAGTCCCTTCCCGTTTAACCCATTCATCCTCGGTTAACAGGAGCTGTTGGTTATTGTTGTTGTCATCTTGTCCCTTGATTCGTTCTTCATGTGCTTTGAGCGATCCCACGATCTCCTCAACTGACATGGATTCCAGATCACCAAACTGCTCTATCGCTGAAGCGATTTGCAGAAACTTAGCCGGTACAGCTCTCAATAATTTTTTGACTACATACGTTTCCTCCACCGTCTCGCCCAATGCACGAATATTCGTCACCAGGCTGTTCAACCTCATACAGAAATCATCCAATCGGTCTGTTTCTTTCATCATAATTGACTCAAATTCTGCTTTAAGCGTCTGAGCTCGTGCCTTCTTGACCTTGTCAGCTCCCAAACATAACGTCTTAATGGCCTCCCATGCTTCTTTGGAGGTCTTCTTTGTGGCCAGAGACAACAGAAGATCTTCAGGTATACCCTGATAAATTATGGCCAAAGCTCTCTTGTCCATCTTTTCTTCAATGGCAGCTTTGGGATCCTTTGGTTCAATGGCTTCCCATACTCCATGCGCTTGCATGAACACAGTCATTTTCAGCGCCCAAGCAGTATAGTTGGTTTTTGAGAGCATTGGGTAGCTCAGACCGAATGAGGAGGATGTCTCTTTAGATTTGCTGGGTTCCATGATCGATCTGCTGTGTTGGATGTTGAAGACTCAAAGCTCTGATACCAAATGAAGACAATATACGTAATAGTAAATAACAGACACACACTTGATTTACTGAAATGGATAAACTGGAAAAACTACTTGAATTAGAAGTGCATACAGATTACATATAATCAAAAACTAACAGCTATCCAAGACTCCTACAAACTAGGAACTACACTGCTACTTTTCCTCCACTAGACTCCAACAACTCGCCACCTCTTGATGACTTATTCTTCTGAGCGATATACACGCTGCTTATTCATTACATGAAGTGGACTTGGACTACGTTTAGATTACTAAGCCCAGCAAAGCCCAACATATTACGTGTATAAAATATAATGTGGTTGGGGAGTGAAATATGGTACCAGATGTCGGTAGAGATAAGATTCAAAGTGTAACAGAATATGATTCTAGCTCAAAGGCTAGCCAAAATTTTTGCAAACAGTGTTTGACACGTTCGGTACAGAACAACCTGGATGTAATATCTTGTGAACATTTGTTGAACCAACATGACAAGAATAAAAGAAGAAATGGCACAAGGGAATTACCTGCTTTTGCCCTTACCATATGGCCCAAAATTTTAAGCAATTCACTATCCGCTGCTTCCAAATCTTATGCTTTGATATAGCAAGCAATGATATTATGCTTTGATATAGCAAGCATTATTAGGAACATGGCCTATAAAGAATCTAGCATCGCCTGAAGAAAATTTAATTAATAAAAAGAAAATGAGTTTCATTTGATTCAAAAATAATTAAAGGTGTCTTTGCGGTTGGATAAAAAATGCAATAATTTAAAAAAAACACCAAATTACCTCAAATGTCAAAGACCAACATCAAATTAAACATATAAAGAACAATCCCATGTAAGTAAATATCAAATAAATTAAACCAAAGTATATAAAGAGTGGATAGATGAACAAAAGAAAAGCAAGAAAGAGAAAAAAACACAGAGAAAATTATTATCTCCGAGCAAAAAATTAAGAATTAACAAGTATATGCATACAAGGACATAAGAATCAAGATTATTATGAGACATATCAAGAACTCCGATAAACTATAACCCTCTAAAACTAGAAGGAATGCTTCCAGTAACATTATTGTGTCCCAATTTTAACACAAATCTTTTAATGTCGTAGATGCACCAGGAGACCAGCTTGCATCATCTTGCTTCCCACAACTAAATTCCACAACAAAAAAAAGACAATAAAGAAGGCCAGTGAATGAAGAAGGAGAGAGGCGAGTTTTTCCAAATAAAATAAAAGTGAATCCCTGAAATTATTTTCCACTTCCTTTTGTCTGAATATTTCACTTCCCACCTCTATCTATCTATCTAAAATTTAGCTGCCCAATCCAATTTTTTAGCAGCCCAGCCCAATCCAATTTTTCAGCAGCCCAGCCCATATCAATTTATTTTTTAATTTTATAAATTTTATAATATTTTTTAAATCATACATATTATGATTATTATTATTAATTTATTAAATTAATTAATTTATGAAAAAGTAATAGTAATATAGGGTGTTATTTTTTTATAAAATATTTTAGTGATATCAATTAATTTTTTATTTTATTAAATTAATTATAAAAATATATTCATTTAACTTTAAATTATAATAAAATATTTCAATTTCTATAAATATAAGAATAATTTATTTATATTTTGGGCTTTCACTTTCCAAGAAACTCTACAAACTATTTTATTCAAATATACTACTTTTAAAGATAACTTTAATTTTAAATTCAAAATAAAAAATATATTCAACCACTTATGGCAACACAGTCTCTGTGTTACAATAGAGAAGACATCTATGTCAACACCAAAGATTTATTCAGCTATTGCAACATGTTACTATGCCTATCGCAACACCAAAATGTGGGTGTTGTGATAGGGTCATAATTTCATACCTATTACAACGTTTTCTAAGGCAACACCAGGAAAAAACGTGTAAATAGGTCATCTATGGCGTAGTGGGAAGATGCAAAATCAGATTTCTTATTCACACTTACCTTACCATTCCTGTTCTTTTTAGCCTTAACATTAACACTCTCACCAGTCTTAGAGTCATATATGGTGTCTGGTTTTTTAAGTGTGTCCGGTCCTTGCTTATCCACCTTGTTACCTAGGTCAGCTTTGGATTTAGCCTTACTAGCTGGAACCTTAGGAGTCTTAGGGGATTCATCTACCTTCTCTTTCTCTCTGTCCTCAGCAATCAATTCCTCATTGATTAGCAAACTTACTTTATCCAAAGGTTCCGAAACAGACTCAGTGAACAACGGAGATACAACATCCTTAATAACATATGGTACCTTTTATAAGACAAACATGTTTATCTCTGATGCACCACTATGTTTCTTACCGGCTAACTTAGAATAGTCAAGTCCTATTGAAGTCTTAGATTTAACTCTTTTACTATCTATTATCTCCTTTGGAGTCAAAGCTGCATTCTTAAACACCTGTAACTTATTTTCTAAATCAACAATTTGGGTTCTAAGAATGGCTTCTATGTCTGTGTTGCACTTAACCTTATTCTCTAGGTATTCATTCTTTTTCTTAAGTTCGTCTATTCTAACTACAAGAAATTCTAGTTCTTTATTTCTAGAGGTTAAACTCTCAGCCATAAAAACTAACTTATCATTTTCAAGTTTATATGCAAGCATGCTTATATGAACATTATACAATTCTAAAGTAAGTTCATGCATAGTAGATTTGTATTCAGATTTATACATATCATAGTGCTAAGTTCAGGAACCTGAGATGATTATGGTGATTCCTCTGCAGAGTCTGCAATAAGAGCTAGATTCACATACTCTTCCTCTTCATCCTAATCAGTATCATCTCAGCTTTTTCCTTCAGAAATATATTCTCGTCCGTTTTCCTTAACACATAAGCATTCAACTTATGTTTCAACTTTTTATTCTGCCTCTTCAGATCTTCATAAGTTTCTTTCTTTTTATAAGAACCTTTTCCTTTTACTGCCTTGGGATTTCTGCAATCAGATACAAAGTGTCCCAACTCATTGCAGTTGTAACATCTAATCTTGCTCTTGTCTATACATCTTGACTTGTAACCTCCTCTAGAGCTTGACCCTGATGAGTAGCTTCCCTTTTGAAATCTCCCAGATGAACACCTTGATTTATAGTTGGGTTTTCCTCTGAATCTAACATGACTAAATTTTGCAGCCATGTATGCCATAGATTTATCCTCCAACTCTTCAAGTTCTTCCTGAGTGTAGAACTCACTTTCATCTTCCGGCTCACCATGAACACTTTCATATTCAATAATTTCCTTGATTGTTGAGGAGGGTGCAATCTTGACTTCTTGAGTTTCAGGTTCACAAGCAACAAGTGTTGTGGTTTTTGTAAGTGTCGTACTCTTACTGTCAATAGAACCAGGGCCATAGATAATAGCTCTCTGCTCTTGTTCCTATTCATGGGTTCTCAGCTTTCCAAAAATGACATCCAGGGACATGGTAATAAAATAAGCTCTTTCCCTGATTGATGTAATCTTCTATTCCAAGTGAACTGGTAGAGTCAGCATAAACATTCTGTCAGACTCTCATATCATACAAACTTTCCCTTGTAGCTTCAATTCACTTGACAGTCTTGCATATCTTTCAAAGAGTGAAGACAGTGTTTCTCCAGGTTGAAGTTTAAATACTTCATACTGAGTTGTCAGAATATCCATCCTATTTTCTTTGACTTCTTCTGTACCTTCCATCAACAGCTCAATGGTTTCCCACATATTCTTCACACCATCACTTCCTAAAAGTTGATGACTCATATCATTGTCGGTCTATTCCACTAATATGAGTTAAAGGCTTGTGTCCAGATTTATCAACTCCTTGTCAGTCTCCGTATATTTACACGGATCCCTGGAAATGGATGTGGAAAGAATTCTTACACCAGCTGGGGAGCCGATTTAGCAATCACTTCCATCGGAACATAAGGACCATTCAGTAATATCCCAATATATAATGGATTCGAAGCTTTCATAGACATCATCATCTTTTTCTTCCAAAGGTTGTAATTATATTTGTCAAATGGGGGAACTTTGATACTTCCAATTCTTTATTTGTTCATCATCTTGGCGGAATTAAAATTATTTAAGATTCAAAAATTTCAAGAAATGAAAATTTTGATATTAAAAAATTTAAAGAAAATTTTCAAGAACTTGTTTCTTTCTCCGGATCTTGATTTGTATGTCAATCAACAAGCCTGATACCAATTGTTAGTCCCAAAGTATCGTAGAAGAGGGGGTTGAATACGATACCTACAATCTTTTTTGATTCGTTACAAGTTCTTCGTTATATATATATATATAATTAAAATAGACACAAAATAATTCGATAAATATATTGTTTTATTAATATAAACCTTAAGGTTGCTACAATCTAATCAATTTAATGATTAGCTAAAATATATTCGACAACGCAACAATATGTTTACAAGCTTAAATAAATAGACCCTTCAATGGAGCTTTGTACAAATGCAGTTGGTTAGTGAGGAAGATAACTGAACGAGATAAATTCATTCTACTTCTTTTATAGACTTTCAAATGAATTGGATAGGTGGCACATTTTTGTCCACAAAAACAATTCATTTGTTTCATGATTCATGAATTCACCAAGGGATTACTGGCGACAAGTGGGAATCTTTTTTACTTTATTTTTCTCCTTACTTGCAACCACAGTGTAACATAAGTGTCTTAGCAATATCCTTGACTTCTTACTGGCAACCACATGAGATAAGAGTTTCTATGTATTTACTTGCGACTACAAGGCAATGGAAATGCCTTAGAATTCTTCCTTTTACTGGCGACCAAAGGAGTATTATCCTCTTTAACCAATTCCTTTACACACTTCCTTACTTGCGACCATAGGAAAGATAACTTTTCCTTAGACTCTGTTTCTGTCTTGCGACCACTAGAAAAAGTTGCTCTCTTGACTTGTGACCACTAGTAAACTTGACTTAGAATTATTCACCTCTTTACCTTTAGAAACTGCATCAATAATATATCTTTCGTGTAACTGAATTAAATCCTTTCTGATATGTTGATGCTTGGTGCACTGGTCTCGTTCACAAACAACTAACATGAATTGATTAAATTCAATTTCCTTTGCAATTCTAAACTGATACATCTTTGTTGATTATTCATTACTTCATTCACTGGACTCCTGATCTTTAATACTTCAAATTAGATCATTTCACTGACACTAAAAGTCCTTTGACATTTTATTCTTAATGGAGGCTTGAACATATTAATGAACTTCTTTCCATGACCTGGTTACAGACTTAGAGCATTAATTCCATCTTTTGATTCTTTGTATTTATCCAGTCTTCATCTTCAGGGTTCCTGTGCTTCACAGTTTAATATTATTTATCTGTTTATGTTTCTTGTTGAGTTATATTTTTTTAATTATATATTACATTACATTATGCTTTACAATCTCCCCTATTTGTTTGTTAGAGTTTGACTAGCAAATCCCTAAAGATAACTCAACTTACAATAAGAAAAATTACAATCTAAAAATCGATAATAATATTAAATGCATCCTGGATTACATATACAATTCTAGATTTCTTAAATTGCAAATTACAAAGAAGTATTCCTCTAGCCTGAACAGATAATCTAAGTATTCTTTGTCTTTGTCTTCTTTAGCTTCTTGCCTTGACTACCTTTTCCTTCCTGAGTAGATTGAGTCTGAACAAATTTTCTCTTGGTAGCTTTCTTCCTAGGATCTGATGTCCTTGTTGATTCTGGAAGAGATGCTGTTTTGCTTCGATTTAGGAGATCATTCAGTCTTGCTTGCACAAGATCATGGGATTCTATTTTAAGTGCATTAATTGGAGGTATATTGTTCAGTTCATTAAGCATCAATTAAAGATATCTGACCTTGGAGCATTTAGGAATAAGATCAAACAACAAAGTAGACCTTCTTGCCATTACAAAGACAATTATCCTTTTAGGATGTCCTCGTACCCTCTTGGTATCATTGACAGATTCTTCTTCTATTACATATTCAAGAATCTCTATGATTGGAATCAGTGCAACCTTGTCAATTTTTCATGTGGAAGCTTTAACATCCAACAAGGCTTGCGTTATTGAATTTGATTCACTTGCTCTTTGATATTGATCTTCTTTTTGTTGATTTTAAATACTAGATCCCCTTAATCATCTGTGCTGATAATAGGTTCACTATCTTTTAAAAGATCAATTTATGCTTCTCCATTAATAAACATCATCTCATAGTATGCTCTGGTAAGCTTCTTCATGCCTCTCTCAGAATATCTGATCATTTAGTCTGTAAGGATATAGAATTTCAGCAATTGAGCTTGGATAACAAGGGTTCAGGGAGTTAGATTGATAGAGAATGCTATACAGTTTGGTATAGGGCTTAGAGAGCAATTCACTCAAGAGAACATGTATTATTAGCAAGCTGCTATCAGGAACAAGGGATAAAGGGAGATATATTTTTGAATCTTGTAATCGTATTATTTCAGTGATTAATATATATTATCTTACCAAGTTGGTAAGAGACCAGGTGGTAAACCATTAGTGATAGGGGTCGAACCTGACTAAAAATCTTTGTATTATTTACTTGCTGTTATTTATTTTCTAAATTGCATATCGAGTGTCAGCGTGCTGATAATATATATTTGAACTTAATAGCAAGCTGTCTGACAGTTTGATAAATATTTGGTAACTTAAAATCGGTATTAGTTAGTCATAACACCCATTCACCCCCTCTAGGTGTAGAATTTCAATACTTGTAAAAAATACACATATTAAGAAATATTTAATTCTTTACTTTGTTTCCATGTTTGCCTCATTTAAAGGTGAGTTATATGTGTTTACATTAAATATAGAGTCAACTCGAAATGGATATACAAGTGTATAAATGGAAAAAACTCTATAAAAATGTATTGGAATTGGAAACGTGACAACTAATTATGGACAAATTATTTTTTTTTGCAAATGTGACAACTAAAAAGGGACGGAGAGAGTAGTTTATATTATTTAAAAATATAATTTCATTTTGTTTAATTTTATGTTTTTGCCGGTAACCCAGCCCGATTTCAATAATTCAAATATAATTTATATTATATATAACTTTACACTAAATAATATATATTATGTGTATATGTAGATTTATAATTACATTTTAATTTTATGTATATATTTCACGATCTATTTACATTACTAAAATTATATTGTTATTAAAAAAATAAAAGTTAGCCTTAATTAGATCGTATCATAAGTATTTTATTTTTTTACATATAATATAATATTTTAATTTTTTAGATAAATTTTTAGAACTCATTCAAGTTGAACAAACCAATCCAAACTGAAAGGGTTGGGTTACAAGTTTATTTTTTATGGGTTATTCTAGAAAAACTTTAATCAGTTTAATTAGATTTTTTGTAAAAATACTTTTAAATCAACCAATGAATGTCCTATTATATGATTACCCGGTTATAAATTAAATAAACACACTGCATTACTAAACATTTACAATAATTACATACTTAAAATTTTAGAATTGAATTCTAGATCGTACATGTTGTCATAACAAATAGGAATTAGAGTTAATTGGTGTAAATAACGTTCGAAAATTAACTAGATAATTGGAGATTATCAGAAACAATTAGTTGGACATTAACTGAAATCAATTTAATATTATTATATATAACTATTTTTTTAATTTAATTGTTCATATATATTTATCATATAATAAAATATATTTATAAATTATATTTAATTTTAAGAAAAATAAATATTATATATAAATTGTACATACTTATAATTACGTTACCAATGCAATTATAGCATTTTTATGTAAAAAGAAAACAATAAGACAATCCCTGAATTGATCTTTACATAATATTAACTAATGATGTGTTACTGATAAAGTATTACATACATTATTATTTTTATATTATAGAACTATGTTGTTATTTTCTTAAATCACACAAGTTTACATATGTTTATGTTCTTATCTGTAAATGAGAATATTCGGGTTCTGAACAAGTTAACAACTAATTGATACCAAATTGCTATCTCATTTGGATTGAACTGTGGTGGGTTGTTGGGTCCAGTGTGCATGCGGTTGTGACTTGAATGTTTTATGTGAGGCCTTTAAGTATACTGTAGAAGGGGGTGAATGCAGTAATAACAATCAAATCAGATTAAGTACTCAACAGTGAAGAACGGTTTTTATATTAATGAATAAAACGTGATTACAATACTCTCTTAAAGAATGAATATATATCCTTGAGAGCTGCTAGGTTATCTGTATAGTAAAATAATGCATGACACTTATAGTATTAACCTAATATGTGCTTATATACTGCACAATTATAAAATCAATTAGTTGATATGATATACATGAATAAGGAATTCTAATACATATCCCACTACTGATTGCTACAAATAAGTAAATTTCTACACCGACATATCTCTATAAATCAAAGTATTTCAGAGAGAATCAATTACTTCCTGCAATCCAATCTTGACAGATGCTAATAGAAAAATGCTAATATTAAACTCTGATCTGTCAAATACTGATAAGCTTGATAAACTCTGATTTTTTTCCAGTCAGCAAACTCCGATGGCAAACTATGATGGTAAATACCAATATCATCAAATCATATCTAACAATCTCTTCCAACTTGTGCATTATGGAAATATGTACAAGTTTCTATTTGATAATATCAAAACTATCTAAATGCAGAAATATAAATACATGTACAGTCTTACAATCAGTATATCAGACTTTATCTTTAGTCTTCAACTCTGGCATATCCAGTAGCTTCATCAAAGAATTTTTTAAGCATATTTTCTTCAACTACACTCAAATACATCTTCATCCTCTGTTTGATATCTTTCAGCTCTTCAGTAGATTCATCATTTTGATGTATAACTGCTCTAAGGTCATGAATGTTGGATCTGGTCAAATGATAAATCATCTAGCTCCAGAAATCAAACCTTTTTACCATTTGGATTAAAAGTGAGAACTTTTACTCCAATATAAATATTTACCTGAGCTCCTCCTATATACATATCTACAGTTTGATCATCTTTATTATGTACTTTGGGATGTACTTGGATTTGTTTACCATTCATGTTTGCTTTCCATAAACCAGGTCTTTCAAGAATTCAGACCATCTTGACAACATTTTTGACTTCCAACAAACAGATAACATACTCCAATTCTTGTCATGGTTTTTCAATCATTTACTCTTGTGAAATCCTCAGCCTTTTGACTGACTCAAGAAAGTAGACAATCTTTTTCTTTGGCTTATTTATATCAAACAAATCAAGCACAATTTGCACAGACACAATCTTACGAAGGTATTCAAGCTTTACATTTTCTCCAATTCCTGTAAGGTTTCCTGGCTATATGAGAAGTAAGGCATTTCCTGTATAAGTAACAGCATTTGGAATAACCAGACCACTTCTTCTTCCAGCCATTCTATCAAGTGACAAGTTTGACTTATAAGCTTATAAAGTATCTGTATCAAGGTTTATGTCATCTTGAGGAATGGGGTGATCAATTTTTATCCCTTGAGCAGTTATTTCTTCAACATGAGTAGTATTAGAGGTTGAGACTGGTTAAGTTTCAACATTTATTTCTTCAACTTCCTTAACTTGAGCAATGTCAGAGGTTATTTTCATACTATCATCAGCTTTTACTGGAATGTCTTCAACTTGAGCTTTGTCAGGGGTTGAGACTTCTGAATCAGAGTTTAAATCTTCCAGTTCAAGCTTTAAAGATTCACCAACTTTTTCTTTCCCATGATGCCTCATGTCAGTATTTAGAATAACTCGAGACCTTAGAATAGGTCTTTCGATATCTGAAGTTTGATTGAATTCTTTGATTACAATTCCTCTTCTTGGTCTTTCTTGTTAGGCCTTAAATCAACTGTCGAGAGGGGGTGAATACAGTTAAACAATCAATTCGAAATAAAGAACTCAACAGATAAGAACAAATTTTATATTACTGAATAAAAACTGATTACAATACTCTCTTAAAGAATAAAAAATATCCTTAAGAGGTGCTAGGTTATGTGTATGATTGAACAATGCACGACAAATATAGTGTTAATCTCTTCTGTGCTTATATATTGCACAGTTACACAATCAATCAGTTGATATGATATACATAATAAGGAATCCTAATACATATCAAACTATTGATTGCTACAATAAGTAAAGTCATACACCGAATAATCTCTGTAAATCAAAGCCTACACTTGTAGATAGAATCAATTACTTCCTGGAAATCAGCTCTTCAGTAGATTCATCATTTTGATAAATAACTGCTCTGAGGTCATGAATGTTGGATATGCCAAGTGACAAGTCATCTGGCTCCAGAAACCCAACTTTCTTGCCATTTAGATTAAAACTGAGAACTTTTATCCCAATAGAGGTAGTTACCCCAACAATGTGACCATCTCATTATTGTATTTTAGAATGTACTTAGATTTGATGAGCATTCCTTTCTTACTTTCTGGATACCAAGTTCTTCAGATAAACACATGTTGAGTGGCATTTATGACACTTTATTATGCTCTAATAAGCTTTGAATTGGTGTATTTATACTCAAGTTGTTAAGTGTTTTAATGTGTTTTCTAGTGTTTTTGCATTTCAGGCACTATTGAGGTAATCAGGTGAATTAACATTATTTTGGTGCTAATTTGGTGTCCATGTGGTGTTGGAATAAAAGCTCATGGAAAGCCAGCTCGAAGCAGCAAGATTTAAGAAGAAATATGAGTTTTTCCCAGTGGGACGGCACGCCCGCGCTGTGATAGCGCACGACCGCGCCGGGGTTGCAGAAATGCAGCGCACCCGTGTTGTGATAGCGCGCGGCCGCGCCGAGGCTGAATTTTAGAATCCTGTTTCTACTATAATTCTAGAAGGGTAGGCTTCTAGATTGTTGAGGGCTGCTATATCAATAACTTTAGGTCGTTTTTAATATATATCAAGTCAGAGACGGACCAGAGCGCAAGGAGAAGACGATAAAAGACCTTTAGCACAATTCAACAAAGGCGAAGACGATCTAGTTTATTCTTGTGAATCTTTTTTTTTGAGTTATAACTTGGATGCTTGTTTCTTGTTTTGCTGAATCTATACTCTTTTTTGTACTTGGTTTTGCTATATCATGTTTTCATTGGAACCCACGTTAATGATGAGTCCGATTATGGGCTAATCGTTATCGTGGGGTTCTAGCGGATTTATTTATCAATTTCTTTAGTTAAATTTTTTGATGCCTTAGTATGTGGTGATTGTATGATATCCTATTATTGGTTGTGCGTATTGGTCTTATGAGCGTCGTGAACTTATAAGATAGTGTGTTAATTCTTAATGAAGCGAAAGTGAATTTAAGGATTTAGAACTTGCCATGCTAGCATAGGTTCATGTATGTGCTATGCATGATTCATAGGTTATTTTAACCATCTTACTTGCCCTGTGTAATCACGATAGATAACTTGTGCATTTAACAATTATGTTGTCAAATTCTATAGATATATAGGGTCTCAATATAATTGGTACCTATTCAGCTTCTATCTCTTTTGTGGATGTCTGGTAGAATGGTATTCATGCAACGAAAGTTGGCGTTTATCAGTTTCGTGTTATCTGATTAGTGTCATCACCATTGTATGCTAAGGTTAAGAATAATAAAGCTATTGAATGAAGTATTTAATGAAGTTAGAATCCCATGTTTGTCATATATATCGATTCAGTCAATCTTATTCTCGTAGTTATAATTGTTAGAGTAATTCTTAGTTATAAACAATCTCAACTTGTTATAGTCTTAGCATTGGATAATAACCATACATTGATGCTTAGGTGCATAAATTAAATAGTTAACCAATACAGTCTATGTGGGAACGAACTAGAAAAGATTCTATACTACTTGCGAACTCGTATACTTGCGTGTATTATTAGCGCGTGTTTAGCGACTAACAACAGACCACCTAGCAGTTGTAGAGTTGATTAACTTCAGCAAAGTTATGATATATTCCAACTCTTGCCATGGTTTGTCTCTATTCCTGTGAGATCTTCAACCTTTTTCCTGACTCAAGAAAATATAACATCTTCTATTTTGGATTATTTGTGTCAAACAAATCAAGCACTATTTTAATTGATATGATCTTTTGTAAATCTTTAAGCTTCACCTTTTCACCTATTTTTTTCAAATTTCCTGGCTCCCTTACAATTAAAGCATTCCCTGTATAATTATCATCATTTAGAAGACCCAAATCCACCTTTTCTGCCAGCCATTCTGGATTATGAATTACCACTGTAGACCTTGTTAATGGTTTGAGAAGAATCTCTCTTTGGTGCTGGTGTCTTGCTTCCCCACAGTAGCTTTTTCTTCTCTTCAAAAATAAGCCCTATCTTATCAGTTTTTGAGCCCTCTATATCTCAATTGGAGTCTCCTTCAGGATTGGTATGATCAGCTTTCATGTCTTGAGCAGTATTATCATCAACATGAGTAGTATCAGAGGCCGTGACCGGTTAAACTTCAGTTTCTTTACTTGAGCAATGTCAGAGATTAATTTTGCAGTTTCAGCAGCTTTTACAAGAATGTCTGCAAAAATTTTGAGTCTTCCAGTGCAAGCTTTGAGGTTTCACCAACTTTCTCTTTCCCCTTATATCTCCTGCCAGCATTCAGACTGGCTTGGGTCCTTAGAATAGGTCCTTCAGCATCTGCCGTTTGGCTGACTTCTTTGATTACAATACTTTTTGTTGGTCTTTTTCATCCTGGAACATCATCATATATTAAAACAACATCAGAGTTTATGATATCAACTTTTAGCAGTTTGAAATTTTTTTCTAGCTTCCTGATCTGTTCAATATCAACATCTGGACATTCTCTTTCAAACACTCTTCTTAATACTTCGACATCAAATTCTAGAAATTGACTTGCCTTAGCACTAGATTCTAACTCCAGACTAGCATGGTCTTCATCAGTATTTGTGACTGTAAGAGTTTGCTTTTCAGTAGTTGTAGTCACAGTTGTAGTGAGTTCCTTTGTAAGCACAGTCTTTCAGACTTACTATTTTTCACTTCTTCTTCCATCTCCTCTACCTCCACCTCTTCCAGATTGGCTAGTGGTTTTGGAGACACCGCTAGATCCAATAAGATCTCCACTAGTACTCCTGTGTGATTTGCCTCCCTTATTCCCACCATCAGTAACATCATCTCTATCATCAGTATTTAACTATTTGAGTTGCTTGCATTTAGATTTTGAAATAATTTGCCCCTTTTTGGCATCTTCACCAAGCAAGAGAGAGACTATCATCTTTAGAGACTCATGAACCTCATCCAATTGACCAGAAATTTTTGCTTAAGTAGCCTCTAATCTTGACTGATTAGCTTCCAATTTATCTTGTTTGGCCAAGATAGGCTTTAGTTGATTTTTAACTTAAAACTCACTCGTTACCTTAGCTTCATGGAAAGCATCCTTAAGTGCATCCAACTGAGTTTAAGCTTTAGTCTCTGTGGAGTGAACAGACTTTACCATAAGAGTGGTTTCCTTGAGATGAGAATGCAAAAAAGGATTTTTGATTTGAGATTCAGTTCTCTGGAAGTGTTGAGAAGCATTTTGAAGGGAAACATGATATGTATAATCCTTCCATTTGGAGTTCCATTCTTCAGATTCTTAAGCTTTTGTGACTTCAACATTTCTTACAGCTAACAGTCTTTGCCTTCCCTCTCTGGCATGTCTTCAGGAAATGTGATTTCATCTAGATCTTCTTCAGGATCTGGATCTACATTGATCTTAGAGAAAATAATATAATCCCCATCATCAGAATCATCTTCATCACTATCAGCTTCATTATCAACTACTAGTTCATTTAACTTCTGAGCTACTTCATCTTCAATATTAGAGTTAAGTTGGTCAATGGAGCAGTATGAGAACCAACAGCTTCAGAAACTTCCATGACTTCAACATTTAAGTCTGGTTCAACATTTTCATGAATAGTGGCCATGGAAACTGGAACATCAGGATTTAGCTCTAAAATCTCAGTCCCAGTTGATTGAGCAGGAGATGAAGCAGTGGACTATTCTGCAACTTCAGCCCGAGTAGCAACAGGGAAGGTTGAGGATGGAATAGAAGTATGAGTGGACTATTGTACTACCTCAGTCACAATAGGGATTGTAACAATAGGTGGTGTATAGATATGAGTAGACTCCAGGACAAAATCAGTAGTTATACCTGCAGGGAAAATATCAACACTTGCAGAAGATGCAACATTATTTTTCTGAGAGTCTATAGGCTGCAAAACAACACCTGTTTCTGGTATACTCTGAGTACCTTCAAAATGAAACATGTAACTACTTAAATATCTATGTTCTTTTAGAATAGTCTCACTACTCCTCACACCACTCATATCTTGACTTTTGAGAGTCAAGTTTTTCTCACTAGGATTAACTTAATCTTTTCCCTCGACTACCTCTCCTTTTGCTAGGTAAGGATCATGCCTTTCTAAATTTTTGTTTTTCTCTAAATTTTTTCTCTCAATCTCACATGAAAGGCTCAGAAAAGGTTGTCCTACAGAAATAAGAGGTGGCTGAGAAGAGTACGACATGTTCACATGAACAGGGGTATCCCTAAATAAAGGACTGTCCATGGTCATCCCATCAGACTTTAAGGTAACAATAAAATCTAATACAATATCAGTATTTAAAGTAGATGATGATAATGAAATAGGTTGTAGTTGGAGCATCCAGAGGCATGTAAGAGATAGGTTGAACTTTAAGAATGGCATCAATATGTGTTCTACTGTGAACTTGTCCAACTTCATCAACCAACATTTCCACTTCAGTTAGATCAACATTAAAAGCTACACTTCCGAGAGGCTTGATTTTGTGAATCTTTGGAGGAATAAATAGAGCTGCTATTGCAGAAGTATCTTGAGTTGTTGTAGTAGGTACTTGTGGGCTCTCTTCTGAAATATCTTCAGGAACAGTCACAAAGTCCTGATGTGCTGCAAGTGAAGAGTTTAGTGCAACATCAGACTTTACTGGATCATCAACATCTTAAAAAAACCTTCACCAGTATCAAGATCAACATGTAAGTCTTCTTCAACCCTTTGAATTGAAGGTTCTTCTGGGACTGGACCTTCAGTAGTTGTTGTATCACTTTGAGATACGGGTTCTTGTGTGCTTGGTCCAAAGAGAGATTCAACAATTCTCTCTTATTTTGATACATGGCTTTTCTGCTTCAATCTTCTAACAATCTTTCCACCTGCTCATGGGTAACCTCCCTTACTTTTCTTTTGAGCTTGATAGGGGAATCAGAGATTATGACAGGAGCATCAGCTTTTGTTTCACCCTTATGACTCCTTGGCTATTTTTATGATGCAGCTATGCTATGTTCATCAATTTTTGTCAGCATGGCCTTCTTAGAGGAACCCTGGCCAACTATTACTATTTCAGACTTGAGATTTATAAATTTTGATGAAAGAGGAACAATGTCTTCATCATCAGAGTCTGATATAGTAGCCACAAACTTTCTTTTGGGAGTGGTAAAAGGTTTAAAAAATTGAGAGATTTGAGGCTGCTTTCCACCTTGCTTCTCTGTAGATTTGGAGTGTGGTTTCTGAGAAGACCTAAGTCCTAATCCTTGAGGAGCATCAGACTTTGCTGCCTTCTTTGTTTTTACAACATATGACTTTCGAGAGACACCTGAGGAGGGTTGTGTTTATGATTCTGTTTTGGTTGTAGAGCTTGGGTTAGCTACAAGGGTGTTCCCTACAATACAGTAATTTCCTGTAGCTTAGTTCTTTGCACATTTTATTGTGCATAAGTCTCAGGGATCCTTGCAATTAGCAAGTCCCTAAAAGAAACTGAAATCCTCAGAGGTGCAAGAGTAGTCCTCTTCTTATCTTTGGAAATTAAATTAAAGAAAGCCTGTTGGAAAATATCTAAGTCAGAAATCAGGATTTGCTGGGATCAGGATCAGAAATTGCTAAAGTCGGTCAGGATCTGTTATATCCTTCAGGATCTGCTCAGGCATCAGCATCTGCATGCAATCAGTATTTGTATCAGGATACATGCTGTCAGGATATGACTGTACTACTAGATAAATCAGAATTTGTTGATTTATACAGTCCCAACATTTGAGGAGTTTTATATAGTTGGTTCCTGACTTATAGGATCGAAGCTGTTAATTTAGATATGTATAGAAACTAGATAAATTATACTACAACATATCTTGCAATTGATAGAGATTTGTTATGTAGCTATGTGATATATAAACACATAGTAGATTATCTTCTAAACCTAGCAGCTCTTAAGAATATTTTTTTCTTGAGAGAGTTCTACAACAGTTTATAAGAGATTAAATAAACTGTTATTTGATTTTATTACTTGCACTTTACCTCTTGATAATCGAATTGTTTAAATAATTGTATCCAACCCCCTTAAATAATTATTCTTTACTGGGTAACAAGTGGTATCAGAGCATGCTAATTGATTTTTAATAAGAAAATATAAAGATGTCTTGAAGGAAGTATGAAAGCATGAAAATCCCAATTCTAAAAAAGGCTGAATACTCTTCATGGAGAGTTAATATGCTTATGTTTCTTGAAGCCATTAATGATTCTTATGTTGATATAATCCATAGTGGACCTCCTTATCCCCAAAAGGTTGTGGCCATGACAACAACAGTTCCTGAGCACTACATCAGGAAAGAAAACTCTAAATGGTCAGATCCTGAGAAACTGTAATGCTTAAGGATACCAAGGTCAGGAATATTCTTCACAACAGTTTGGACAATGTAATGTCAAATAGGGTGATTGCTTGCAAGACTGTCAAAACTATATGAGATGCTTTAGAAACTCAATGTCAAGGAACATTGACAATCAAAAGAATGGGAGCTGTTCTTGTGCAAGAGTATGAATAGTTTGATTCTAAACCTGTTGAGACCATCACTGCTATCTATGACAAATTTTTGACATTGTTGAATGATCGGTCATTCGTTAGAAAGGAGTATGACAAGGAGGACTCAAACACCAAGTTTCTAAGAGCTCTTCCCGAGGAATGGGGTACACATGCATCCATTATCAGGCATCAATATGATCTTGATATACTGTTACTGGATAAAATCAATGGAATGTTAAAAACCCATGATTTTGAGATTCAACAAAGGAAGAACAAGAAAGGTCAGAAAATGAAAGATGTTGCTCTCAATATTGAAGCTCACAAAGGCAAGAAAAAGGTTAGTGAGAGTTCAAGAAGAAGGAACAAGGTTGAGGAGTCAGATACTAATGAGTTATCAGATCTTGACACAGATGCTGATGAGGATTCTAAGATTTAGTTGGATGATCCTCAAGTAGTTCAAATGGCTTCCATTTTGGTGAAAGGCTTCAGGAGGATGAGGTATACGAAAAGCCATAGAGAAAAGGTGGTTTTAACAAGAAGTACTCTGGTGATGACAAAGGAAAATTCAGAAAGAATGAGGATCAGTATTCAAAGGGAAGAAGGTTTGATAAGGCAAATGTGACTTGTTACAATTGTAATGAAAGGGGACATCTAGCTATTGAATGTCATAAGTCAACTGGAAAAGCATTGTTCACCTCAAGCTTAAACAAGGACTAGATGGACACATCAGGACCTGATAGTGATGATAAATGTTATGCACTGTTGGCAATTCGTAGAGAGGATGTGCCATTATTCTAGGGAGCTAAGGTCCAAAATACCTTCCACTAATAAGGTACAAATGACTTTCTTTCCTATAGATACTGATAACCTGTATGAGTTAGAAAGTTTCTTATATTTTTTGCATGTCTAGAATTAGTCATTTGAGAATGTTAGTTTATTTGATGAGAATAAAGAACTTAAAAAGAGAAATAATCACTTAGAAGCTGAGCTTATATGAATGCATGAAAATGAAATGGCATGTAAAAAGGCAATACATAGTGAAGCTCAGATGCACATCATATATGTCATGCTAGAGGAAGTACTAGAAAAAGAAATAAAAATGTTTAAGACTTGGATGACTCCAGGAAGAAATGTTCACAACTTTATAGATGATAAAAACTAGAAAGAGTGTTTAGGTTACAATAAATACACTGATAAAAATATTTATAAGAATATTACCAACACAACACCAGTTAAGTTTGTCAGTACTAATCAAAATGAAGTCAAGTCAGTATATTAAGTAGGATCTACCTCTAGAGTTCCTGAAAAAAGAAAGTTAAATTTAGAGTTAAGGAAAAGAAAGGTAAAAACATAAGTCTTCTCTCTAAAAGTCAACTAGAAAAGAAAATTTGTGAAGTAACTGCAAGGCCTCACAAATCTAGTGTAAAAAGAGGTAGAAATAGAAAACAGGGTAAAAATGAAGCAAACAATTATACTACATTCCTGATGCTCCTAGGAAAGTTTGTTTTAACTGTGTAAATACTAATCATATTGCTATTTGATTGCAGGAAGAGTAAAAAGAAAGCAACTGTTATTCCTGAATCTGATATTAATGGTAGATCAGTACTTTATAAACCTGTTATTCCGACACAATCTAACAATAGAATTACAGAAGGGGGGTTGAATGTAATTCTTGGTTTCTTTTGGAAATTAAGAAAACTATTTGCCAAAATATATCTGTGTTTGAATATGCAAGTGTGCGAAAATAAAAAATATATATATATTCAAGACACAAAGTAATTAAACACAAAAATTTAAAAACTTTCTAGTGGATTGATATTTTTCAACAGAGATATATATTGATTGAGAACTCGGTGATGCAGGAATGTACACAGCTGCTTACAAGTAAAGTTACAAGGAACAGAGAAATTTCTAACAGATGTAGCTTTTTCTATTTCTCAATGCAATTAATTAATGATCTACTTGCTACTTTTGGTTTATATATCACAAAGTTACAACTGAAAAAGACAAACATATAAAGCAAAATGCTTAAGTCTTAATCACATGTTTCTTCATCTCTTCATCCAACATCTTTGTATTTCTCCAAGTAAGCATGAAAATGTTTCTTTGTTCTCATAAACCTGCAATTAGGATGCCACATTGCTTTTGTATACTATCAACCCATGTGATTGTCAAGTCACTATTAACTGCTATTTGAATTTGTTATCCATCGAAACTTTGTAGATTATACGTTGAGTCTCTATTGGATCATCCGTTGACAGTAACTTGGGTCATCCGTCAAAACCTTGTACAATCATCCGTTTAAAGTATTTAAATAGCAGTTGACACCATTTCATTTGTGTTAGATATATTTGTGATGTCATGACTAATCTGATGTGTTTAGTTTCAGAACTTAATATAAGGACTTATCAGGACTCAGCTGGAAATCGGGATTTACTGAAGACATGAAGATATCAGAAATTAAGGTATCAGAACTTGTGATATTAGAACTTAAGGAAGGATATGCTTCAGAAGTAAAGTGTGGTTGATTTATAGGAGAGAATCTGGATTAAACAAAGGAAGATATGCTTTAGGAGTTGGACGATTAGAAGACTTGTAAAAAGATAATATCTGATTGATATATTTTAGGAAGAGATATATTTCATATCAATTAGAAGATATCTTGTAACTGTGTACTATATAAACACAGCTTAGGGTTTACACTATATGTGTTATCATTCATGAGAATATTATTCTTTGTAACCCTAGCAGCTCTTAGTGATATCATACATCACTGAGAGAGTAGATTAAACCTACTGTAACAGAGTTTGATATATTGAATAAACTTGTTTTCTGTTACATACTTGTGTTTATAATCGAATTGATTGAGATACTATATTCAACCCCCTTCTATAGTATCATTGAGGCCTAACAAGTGGTATCAGAGCCAATCTGTTAAGCTTACAAACAGTTAAGATCCAAACAAATAATCAATCATGTCTGAACAAGCAAAAATATCAGACCCTCAAGAACCTGCAAAGGTTCAACCCATTCAAAACACCAGTAGATATGAAACCATCAGGGTTCCTTTGCTCAGGGTGTCTGATTACCCTGTATGGAGTGTGAAGATGGCCATGTTTCTGGAAGCTACAGATCCAGTTAATTTAGACAGAATTCATGATGGTCTACACAAGCCCACAAAGCTTTCTGTTGCAGTTGGGAATGACCCACATATGATGATTCCCAAAGAAAAGAGAGAATACACCGCTGAAGACATCTCTTCACTAGGCAAGGATGTAAAAGTAAGACACTTGCTTCATAGTGCACTTGACAATGTCATGTCAAACAGGGTGATTGCATGCAAGACTGCAAAAGAAATCTGGGATGCATCGGAAGTGAGATGTCAAGGAACCAATGCCATCAAAAAGAACAGGAAGACAATACTCACACAAGAGTATGAGCACTTTGACTCAAAACCTGATGAGTCACTAACTGATACATATGACAGATTCACAAAGCTCTTGAATGATCTGTTACTAGTGGATAAGGAATATGATCAAGAAGATTCAAATATGAAATTCCTACTTGCTTTTCCTGAAAAGTGGGATTTTAAAGCTACTACAATAAGAGACAACTATGAACTTGCTGATATGTCTCTTGATGAAATCTATGGGATGCTCAAGACTCATGAACTTGAGATGGAGCAAAGAAAGAAGTGGCATGGAGGGAAGTCTAAGACAGTTGCTTTAAAGGCTGAAGAAAAGCAAATTGTCTCTAGGAAGGCAAAAGGAAAGGCTCTCATCATATAGTCTGATTCAGAGTCATCAGATTCTGATGATGATGATTCAGAACCTGAAAATTTATCTGAAGTGGATGTTGATGCAGAGATGATGCAACTGTGTGCTCTTATGGTGAAGGGTATCATAAAGATAGCCTACAAGAAATTCAGAAAGGGTAAGAAGTTTTCCAGGAAAGGTGGAAGTTCTGACAAGAAAGGGTTCAGAAAGTCTGAAGGCAAAGGAGGAAAGTCTGACAGAGGAGACAACTCAAATGTCAAATGCTACAATTATGGTGAAAGAGGCCACATTTCTCCTGATTGCAAGAAAGGAAAAGGTGATAAAGGCTAGGCACTTATCATAAAGAAGAAAAACTGGGCAGACACTTCAGAATCTGAAGAAGAGGTGAACTATGCCTTAATGGAAAATGGTTATAGCATTTCTGATGCTGCTAAACTAGAGGTACCTCTATCAACCCTTGCTTTTGATACAGATGATATTACTGAGTTGAGATTATTTCTGAAAAACATTTATATTAGCTATAGAGATCAGACTTTAGAGAATGAAAGATTAAAATCTGAAAATCTAAAGTACAAAACAGAAATAGCTATCTTGAAGAAGAGTTAGTCCACCAGAACACTATTCAGACACAGAGAGATAATGCTGGGTATGTTAAGAACGAAGTGCTTAAACAGAATGATTATCTTAAATCTGAATTAGAAAAAGAAAGAGAAATCATCAGGACTTGGACTAACTCAGGCAAAACAACTCAGAATATTCTAAGTAGTGGAAACTGGAAAGAGGGGTTAGGTTATAAAGATGGCAAAAGTGAGAAAGGGACTTTGCCAATTAAGCCAAAGGTAAATCCTGTTAAATATGTTGTAAAAACTGTTGTGTCTGATTCTGAAAAGGTGAAAGACTCTAAGACAGAAGTTCAAGAAAAGTCAACTTCTGACAAATTAAAACAGGTAAACCAGCTGTAGTAAACATAGGCTTAATGACAAAGAAGCAGCTTAAGTATAAGCTAAAGAGATTAGAAATGTAAACAAGCTAAAGAAAGCTAGGAAAAATAGGAATGGAAAAGAATGTGTGAATAAAAGTAACAATTATATGCATGTTCCTAATGCTCCTAGAAAGAAATGCTATAATTGTGGAAACTCTAACCATCTTGCTTCTTTTTGCAAGAAAAATAAAAATATAAACTCTTTACCTCCTAGATCAGGAGTTAAGAGTCAGTCTGTTAGGTTTATACCACAAAATCCTTGTTTTCATTGTGGTAGTTTATGGCATTCTATTTATTCTTGTAAGGAATATCATAGTTTGTAATATGATTTTTATGAAATAAAACCTTCTTTAAAGAAAGTTAGTGTAATTCTTTCTAGTGTAAATTCTGATGCAATGTCTGATATAAAGTTTGATAAAAAGCATGTTAGCATAAACTCTGAAACTAAATCCGCTGTAAATGCTAACAAACTTAACAAGGCCAAAGGATCCAAGTAAGTCTGGGTCCTTAAAACTAATCAATAGTGGTCTTTGTGATTGTAGGGCAACAGGAAAAACACCCTAGTTCTGGACAGTGGATGTTCAGGACATATGAATGGAAACAAAGCCCTGTTATTAGACTTTGTGGAGAAAGCTGACCCAAGAGTTTCTTATGGAGATGTTAACATGGGAAAGACTCTGGGATATGGCAATATCAATCTTGCGAATGTCATAATTAAACCAGTAGCTCTTGTCTCAGGACTTAAACACAATCTGCTAAGTGTGAATCAAATCTGTGATAGCGGTTATCATGTGGATTTCTTTGAAGAACACTGTGAAGTTGTAAGTAATTCTACAGGCAAATTGGTTCTAAAAGGTAACAGACATGGTAACATATATGAAGCCAGACTTTCAACAAATTCTGATGGTTCTGCAATCTGTCTGTTAAGCAGAGCATCAATTGAAGAAAGATGGAATTGGCACAAGAGACTCTCTCATTTAAATTTCAACAACATAAATAAGCTAGTAAAGAAAGATCTTGTGAGAGGACTGCCAAAATCAATATTTGCTCCTGATGGTCTTTGTGACTCATGTCAAAAGGCAAAATAAAGAAAATCTTCATTCAAGAGCAAAACTGAATCCTCAATTCTTGAGCCTTATCACTTACTGCATGTTGATCTATTTGGTCCAGTCAATGTCATGTCTATTGCAAAGAAGAAATATGCTATAGTTATAGTGGATGAGTTCACAAGATACACTTGGGTGTATTTCTTGCACAAAAGAATGAAACCGTATATAATCTAACTGATCATGTCAGACAGCTGGATAAGTTAGTCAAAGATTCTGTTAAAGTAATAAGAAATGATAATGGCACTGAGTTCAAGAATTCAATCATGGAAGAGTTCTGCAAAGAGCAAGGAATAAAGCAAAAAATTTCTGCACCTGGAATTCCACAGCAGAATGGAGTTGTAGAAAGAAAGAACATGATTCTTATTGAAGCTGCACGAACTATGCTTGATGAAGCAAAGCTACCAACTTATTTTTGGGCTGAAGCTGTGCATACTACTTATTTTACACAGAATGCAACACTCATAAACAAGCATGGAAAAACACCATATGAGATGGTGAAGAAAAAAAAAGCCAAATCTGAAATACTTTCATGTATTTGGATGCAAGTGTTTTGTTCTTAAGACTCATCCTGTACAGCTGTCAAAATTTGATCTAGGAGCTGATGAAGGAATTTTTGTTGGATATCCACTTTCCACAAAAGCCTTCAGAGTCTACAATTTAAGAATAAGGGTTATCATGGAATCTATCAATATATCTTTTCATGATAAAAAGATTACTGGACTTGAAGGTTTCAATGATCATGATCAGCTGAGATATGAAAATGAAGATGTAAATTCTGATGACATAAATCCTGATCTTGTAAGTTCTGACGGGTTAAATTCTGATGTCATTGAAACTGTGGTAACTGCTCCAAAGGAAAATGCACCTGTTAGGGGGAGCAAGCTGATGATCATACCATATCTCAAGACTCTCAAGAAGCATCAGAACCAGTCACTGGCTCTTCAAGTTCTGATTCATCAAGTTCTGATGAGCAAAATTTTGACAATTCTGGAAACTCTAATTCTTCAATTCCTAAAGGATCCCACTCAAATTCTGGAATCTTAGAGAGCATAACTTCAGGGGGAGCATCAGAAAATACTGATGGAGATAGCATGGATCATGGGGGAGGATCCAGTTCTAGAGATCAACTTCCATCTGTAAGGAAGTGGACTAAATCACACACACCTGACTTAATAATTTGAGATCTTGAAGTAGGTGTCAGAACTATAAAAGCAACAACAAATGAATGTCTCTATCATTCCTTTCTATCTCAGACTGAACTTAAGAAAGTGGAAGAAGCTCTTCAAGATGCTGATTGGGTACATGCAATGCAGGAAGAGTTAAATGAATTTGAAAGAAATAAAGTCTGGACCCTAGTGCCAAGACCAAAGAACAGATCCATTATTGGCACAAAATGGGTGTTCAGAAACAAAACTAACAATGTTGGCATAATTATAAGAAAGAAAGCAAGGATGGTTGCTAAAGCTTACTCTCAACAGGAGGGTATTGATTATGATGAAACATATGCTCCACTTGCTAGATTGGAAGCCATAAGAATCTTTTTGGCTTATGCTGCTCACAAGAAGTTTAAAGTCTTTCAAATGGATGTGAAAAGTGCTTTTTTCAATGGAGAATTGGAAGAAGAGGTATATGTTGAACAACCTCCAGGCTTTGTAGATCCAAAATTTCCAAATCATGTCTACAGGCTTGACAAAGCACTTTATGGCCTTAAGCAAGCTCCTAGAGCATGGTATGAGACTCTGACTCAATTTCTTTTGGAAAGTGGATTTCACAGAAGCACAATTGACAAGACTTTATTCTACCTCAACCATGGAAATGACTTACTTTTGGTACAGATATATGTTGATGATATCATCTTTGGCTCTACAAATTCAAAACTTTGTGAAAGATTTTCAAAGCTAATGCAGTCAAGATATCAAATGAGTATGATGGGAGAACTTAGCTATTTTCTGGTACTTCAAGTCAAGCAAACTGAAGAAGGTACTTTCATAAATCAATCCAAGTACACCAGAAATTTACTCAAGAAATTTGGAATGCAAGACAGTTTAACTGCATCTACTCCCATGGCCACAGCCACCAAGTTAGATAAAGATATTGGAGCATCAGTAGATATTACTAACTACAGAGGTATGATTGGCTCTTTACTCTATTTAACTGCAAGTTGACCAGATATCATGTATGCTACCTGTCTTTGTGCAAGATTTCAGGCTGATCCAAGAGAACCTCATCTAATAGTTGTGAAAAGAATTTTTAAGTACCTCAAGGGTAAAACTGATCTAGGATTGTGGTATCTTAGGGAATCAGATTTTAAGCTAATAGGTTACTCAGATGCAGATTTTGCAGGATGCAAAATAGACAGGAAAAGCACTAGTGGAAGCTGCCAATTTCTTGGAGGCAGATTGGTTTCTTGGTTTAGCAAGAAATAAAAATCAATTTCCACATCAACTGCAGAAGCAGAATATATTGCTGCAGGAAGCTGTTGTGCACAGATTCTTTGGATGAAGAATCAGTTACTGGACTATGGGTTAGAATTTTCTAAAATACCTTTTTACTGTGATAATCAAAGTGCTATTGCCATGACAAAAAATCCAGTTCAACACTCAATGACAAAGCACATCAGCATTAGGTACCATTTCATAAGGGAACATGTGATGGAAGGTACAGTGGAATTGTATTTGTTCCAATAGATCAACAACTAGCAGATATCTTCACAAAACCACTATGTGAAGCTACTTTTACAAGACTGGTAAATGAACTTGGAATGGTTTCAGGTTCTTTCTCAAAATCTGTTTAGTTTTTGTTCTCATACATCAGACTTTATGATCAGTGTTTACAGATTTTCTTATCTCAATGTAATATGTGCTTAAATCGTAACATATTAAACACTGCTTATTATCTGATGTAATTCTATAAACTCTGAAAGTGTTTTGAATGTTCAGTGACTATTCAACCAATGGGGATTATCTTGTTAGATGTTGACTTAGTAGTCTTTAACAAACTATGTATCCCATGTTTGAATTAGTTATTTATATGGAAATCAATAACACAAGCAAATTCTGATTTTGATCTTAGTCAAATTTACTTTGTGTATCTTATTACTTAGTCACAAACTAGATTATTGCTTCTTATCTGTCAAATTATGATGTCATTAAATCTTAAGGATGAACTACATGCTTGACAATCCTCACTTATCTGAAGAAAATAAAAGAAAAGAAATTGAAATCAGGTACTCCTTTGAGATCTAGAGTAAATATGTGAAAGGGAAGATCCAAGTGCATTGCTGGTATTAAGTTATATGCATTAGAAAAGAAAATTTTTTCTTGGTGAATTTTCACATTCTCTGATTACTGGAGAAATATTCTGATAACAGCATAAATTCGGATGGTAGTTGTAACTCACTTACACTGAGGAGCCATTGTCAAAAGAATTTCAAAAGATGCATAAAATGAGCACAAACAATTGAGGTAGATTCTTGCATAAATTTATTCTATAGTAGACTTCAAAATTAAAGACTGTTTTTAAGCATTTTCTTAGTTATACCTTATTTCTAAGATATACTGAAGTTTATCAGACTTTATTCTTTATCTGATCATTTGCACATACACACACTATCACTCCATATGAATGATGAAAATTACTGTGGTGATTAAATTGTTTCTGATAAATAGTTAAGTATTATTTGCATAAATTCTGAGGACAAGTTCTGATTATGCTCTGATGATTAAACTCTGAAGAAACCAGTCAGTATTTGTGTGAAGAATCACAGAAACAGTCATTCATTTTTTTTTGAGTACAGAAGCCATGTTCTGATGACCGTTAAATTCTGATAATAGTCAAGTTCTGATGCGAATCCTGATGCTTGCGTGGCATTATTTATTTACTTGACTTATTTTGATATTTACTGTAATGGTCATATTTTTAGAAAATAATTAAGTGAGATAAAAACAGTGATAATCATTTTATTAATGAGTTGCGTGTTGGTTTTTGCATATGCATGTGTACAATAATTACTGCACATTTCCCGTGCCCACTAATTACTGCCTTGACTATTTACTGCATGACAGGTATAATTATGTCGATTTTACTTCCAAAAAGAGCCGTTGAGTGGAAAGAGTATAAATATTAGAGATAAAAGATTATACAAATATTTTAACTTCTCTCTTACCTTATCTCTTATTTTTGTTTTACTCTCTCTCTTTTTTTTCTCTCTATTTTCTGACGGACTTTCTTACAGGCATTTTATCAAACACCTTGCGAACACACATTATTTCACTTGATTTCTCACAAAAATGGCACCAAAGGACATTATCTTTAATGGAGCCAAGTTCGTCCCCAACAACTATATGGTTATTCTCAGCAAGGATGATGCTCCTTCAGATCTTCACTTCATTCAAGATTTTCTTGCTCGCGGTGAGATTGGGTATGCTCTGACCCAACCACAATCACTCTCAGGAACACAAATACTGGAGTTTTGGAGGACTGGAGTCTATGATGATGGTGGTAAAGATGGGTCTCCAAGCATCATTTTCACAACTAGGGAGGATGAACACCTGGTTACCCTGTCTACTATTCGACAAGCTCTGCACTTGCTAGAAAATTGTACTTTCAATGCTCAGATTGAGGATCCACTTCTACAGAGTATGATGGCCAATCTTTGCTATGAGAAAAGTCTGTCCAAGCTGGGACAACTGAAGAGGCCATACATCAGAAGGGAGTTGAGCTACTTTTTCGATTGCATCACCAGAGCCTTAGCCAACAAATGCTCCAATTTTGATGCTATTCCAATTCTGAGTCAGCAAATAGGGTATGCACTTCTTAATCAAACTCATTTTGATTATGCTACTGCTATTTTGGGTTTTATTGGGGATAGGTTGAAAGAGGACCCAAATACTGTTTACTTTTCCAGGTTCTGTCATCTTATTTATAGTTTTTGTTGTTTTGATAAGTGCCAAGCCTTTAGTGACTTGATTCAACCTTTTAAACTTCATAAAAGGGCCTTCACAGACTTGTTATCTACTGATAATAAGAAAGACATACTAGGACCTCTTCAAATTCCTCAATCTGTAAAATAGTTCTTAGTAAATTCTGACCTAAAACATACACAACCATATATCCTGATGTTGCACCTACACAGGCTACTACTCCTTAACCTCCATCAACCCAGCCTTCCAATACTCAACCACAGCCTACTATTAGAACCTACTATCAACCAGCACAATCCTCTCAACCACAACCATCAGCACCTACTATTAGAACCTCACCTCTCACATCAAAAACCAAACCAACCTCTGGTACTTCTCAAAAGGTGCCAGTTGTAAAATCTGACACATCCTTTAGGCCCAAAACCAAAAGAACTATCTCTGTGCCTAATTCTACACCAAGGAGAAGAAGAAGGATGATCCTGAGAGATGAATCTGATGAGGATGAACAAGTCCAGGTTCCTGCATCAGAACCTGTGACATTAGAAGCTGAAGAGTCAACCCTTCAGAAGGAGAATGAAGCTGAGGGTTCTGGAATTTTGAAAAGGAAAAGACCTTCAAGTTCTGATACAGATAAAGTCACTCCTCCATCTAGAAGATCAAGGAAGACTAGAGCAGGTGTGCATATTGCACAAATTCAATATGAAGATACTGAAGATGCTGAGGAAGGGGATCAGGAATCTCTGATCTCATCAGAACCTAAAGTCATTGAAGCTTTGACAACTCCACCTCAACCTGAAGACACTGTTCAAGACACAGTCATCACACCTCCTATCTCTCCATTCAAAGAAACTGCTCTAGTTGAAGATTCATGGTTAAGTCCTAAAATTGACATTCACAGGTTGAATATACCTTCTGTTCTCTATTTGGAAGCTCCACCAGCAAAACAGCCAACATCTCCTGTTTCACCAATTCTACAGGCTGAAATTCCTACAACACCAATTCTGAATTTGGAACCTGAAGATCAGAATTTGGAAACAGAAGCTCCAGAATCTCCTTCAGTAACACACACTCTGGTGTTATCAGAAAATGATGAGATTTTATCAGATTCCGGAGATAGTGCTCCAGCAAGTGCTCCAGTAAATGCTCCAATTCTTGGCAAGGAGGCACTGCTTAAATTTAATGTAGAAGATGCTCCTGTTCCATGGGAGGAAACCTTTAGAGGAGTTAAATGGACAAAGAAGTGAAATGAACTTGACTTCATTCCCAGCTCACATGTTCTGTCAGAACATATTTCAAAAGCTAATGAGTTGCTGACAAGTTCTGATTTAAAGCACCAACTAAAAGTCACTGCTCTCATTAATTAAAATCTTCAAGGTCTACACTCTAAGACTCACGAAAAGGTTGATAAACTTCAGGAAGCAGCTGATAAGCTAGACCTGAAGACAGAACACTGAAGAAAAAGGATGATTCTGAAGATGACCAGGGAAACCCCTGCAAGGGAAAAGGTCAAAGTCAAAGCAAGCAAAGCAGCAAAGTTTCTTCAAAGAAACTAATTCCTGATTCTAGCAAATCTTCTACACTGAAGAATACAAGTTTTGAAGCTGTGAATGCTCAAACTTTGATATCAAGTTCTGATATTTTGATTCAGTCTGGAAGTCAAGACTCTCAGAAGTTTTTACAAACTCTGAAGCTTAAGGGAAGGGAGACTATTGTCTACTATAAAGATCCCAAGATTCAGACTCTTGATGAAGAAATTGCTAAAAGATTATTTCTCAAGCATAATCCTGGAATGGATTTAGAGACTCTAAAGGAGGAAGAAGCTAGATTTGCTGCTGAGAAGACAAATCCTAAATCTAAAGCTTCTAATGCAAAGAAGCCTCCCAGACCTAAGGAGAAAGGTATAGTGATAAAAGAAAGATCTGCCACATAGATTCCTACATCAAGGACTAGATCTCAAACTACCGCTGATCCCAAAGACAAGGGAAAAGGAAAAGTTGGGGAGACAGTCAAGAAGCAGAAAATGAAAATTCCTCAAATTCTGATGGATCCTGTGTGCAAGATGGTTCAAGTCTTTGATGATACAGCTGCTGAAGATGAAACTGTTGAAACTCTGAAGAGAAAGAAGATGACAGAAGAATCTAAGACAACCTCTGACATAACTCAAGTTGTTCAGAGTGAAGATATTTCAGAACAGTAAGCTACAAAAGAATCTGCAAATCCTGAACAAGTCATCAAGACATCAACCTCTGACAAAGCTCAAGTTGATTTGAACAAAATGACAATTGTTGATAAGAAGAAACTCCTTTGGAAAAATGTTAAACCATTAGATCCTAAGAAAAGTCAACTGCTATCTGATTTCATGACTGTTGGATTGAATGCCATAGAAGCAAGAGACATATATGGGTTAGGATCAAGTGAAGCCAAGATCAAAACAGGAGTTGAAGTACCTATCAAAGATCCATTTTTATTAACTGACAAACCACTTGAGGAAGTTACACAGAAACACCTTGACAAGGTTATATCTGCTCAAGTGGTATTGGATACTCATGATAAGAGTAAAGTCAAGGAAAAGCTGATTCTATTTCTTAAAGATGGAAGAACATACAGAATGTCAGAATCAGATGTGCTGAACAAATCTCTTAAAAAACTTCAATTAATTCATTATCTTTTGGAGATAAAGTCTGAGGTTACCAGAAGATGGTCAAATTTCTTAATGAAGACCATAAGGGATAAAGCCAGAATCTCTGGATCAAGGGTTGCAGAATTTATTCCAAAGATAGTTGAAGATGATGGAAGAGAAATTCCTATGAGGAAGAATTCTGCAAAGGTAGAAGTAATTCTGAAAGGAAGATGCTTATGCTACAATGAAGACTCTTCACATCCCAGAGTTATCAGACTTGGAGATGGACTTGAAAGAACATCAATTCCTGCACTCAGAGCAGCCATTTATCAGATTGGTGATAATGAAGATAAAGAACTGATGCAGGTCAAAGCACAGTTAGTTGAAGTTCTGAGAAATGCTGAGGACAAGCTGGTAACAGACTTTACAAGGAATCACTTTCGATTCAGATTGATCCAGTGATATTGGTAAAGCTATATGTACTGTAAGTTATATTTAGCTGTTTTAAATAATATCTCATTGCATTTGAACTTAAATGTTTTTGATATCATCAATTCTATTAACTTGTATATTTTTCATAATTTAGAAGTTGGGGGAGATTGTTAGATATATTTGTGATGTCATGACTAATCTGATGTGTTTAGTTTCAGAACTTAATATTAGGATTTATCAGGACTCAGCTAGAAATCGGGATTTACTGAAGACAGGAAGATATGAGAACTTAAGGTATCAGAACTTGTGATATCAGAACTTAAGGAAGGATATGCTTCAGAAGTAAAGTGCGGCTGATTTCTAGGAGAAGATCTGGACTAAACAAAGGAAGATATGCTTTAGGAGTTGGACGACTAGAAGACTTGTAAAAAGATAATATCTGATTGATATATTTTAGGAAGAGATATATTTCATATCAATTAGAAGATATCTTGTAACTGTGTACTATATAAACACAACTTAGGGTCTACACTATATGTGTTATCATTCACGAGAATATTATTTTTTGTAACCCTAGCAGCTCTTAGTGATATCATACATCACTGAGAGAGTAGATTAAACCTATTGTAACAGAGTTTGATATATTAAATAGACTTGTTTTCTGTTACATACTTGTGTTTATAATCGAATTGATTGTAGATACTATATTCAACCCCCTTCTATAGTATCATTGAGGCCTAACAATTTATGCAAAATTAAGGCATCTAATATATATAATTATCCAACCAATTTTGCATATCATTCTAGTAGTCAACATAACTTAGAATATCCTACAACCTCTAATTCTCTAAGATATTACAGTATAGAAGAATGTGCTACAAAAACTTATTTAAATATAAGCTACTCTTTCAACGGATGACAAAGTAAGATTATCCGTTGAAAGTTACAAAAACACTTAATTAAATTTACTAAGGTGTTTTGGTGAAATATCATCAAGCCTACAATATATTCCTAACAATCTCCCCCAATTTATGTCTACTAGAATTGTAGGCATAAATTTAGGAGGACTTAATGATAACATAATACCTTATACAAAATGATCATTCAATAGTAGATAAAAATGATAAGTGGTGCAATTTTATTGAAAATCGATAGAAGAAAGTTCATAAAACTCTCACAAGCTTTGTTCAAGGTGCTCCTCTAGACTGAGCAAATTAATCCTTTTTCCTTGAGTAGTCTTCTTTCCCAGCTTCTCATTATTCTCTTCTATCTGTTGTTGGAGTTGTCTGTAAAACTCAGATTTATTTTCATTAGATAGATCCAACTTCTCCTGCATTTCCTCGAAAGTCTCATTGCTTGATAATTTCAGCTGGTCTTCTAGTCTGAAAAATCTTATGGTATTTATTTCATCCTTGAACTCCATCAACCAATATGGCCTCAAGTGAACTTTACTTCCAGTGTAAGGAATAGTTAAGATTCTTGGTAGTGCACTTGGGTTTCTCCAGCTTCTTTGTATTTGTTGAATTTTGTTAAGTATCTCTGTTTTGGCCACCATGGTGAATCCAAAGTTTTTTTTGATTGTAAAGAATACTTTAACTAAGATGTAGTAGCCTTCATTAAGAATTCTATGAAGAGGCCAAGTGATTACCTTTCCACCCCTGTACCTGAACACTAATCTTTCTAGAAGTCTGCTGTGTGCATCAATTGCTCTCACTTCATCTAGCTCATCCAAATAAAGATTAATGTCTGAAAATTCCTTTATGTCACAGATAAAGAGTTTATCTCCTTTGTTGACTGTTGGCTTGGGTTTAGAAGAGGCTTTGGATTGGATTGAGACAAGCTTAACTGGCTTTCTTGCTGTATTCTTTTTTCTTTTTGAAGTGGTTGGAATTGGGATGTTCTACTCATTAATAGTAAGTTTTCCCAGTTTCTTGGTTCATCTTTGGGAATGATTGGCTCACAATGAAAGTTCATACCAGGATGGACCTTGATTTCAGCCGGCTCCATTGTGGGCATAGTTGGTTTATTTTTGGAAGTCGACTGTGTTGGCTTAGGTTCTTCCTTTTCTTCTTTAAATATCAGCTTCCTTTTGGATCTCTCCTTCCTATACCCTTTTTATGATTTCTTTGGTTCTTGCTTTGGTTCCTCATTCTTCTCAGTTTTAGTTATGGTGGTAGGCTACTCAGTTTTTGACTTGGTAGCAGGCTTTTCAACTTGTTTCTTTGCTTCTAAGTCAGCCTGCTTTTTCTATGATTTGAGCATCAATCTCTCTTCTCTTTTAGCTTCTCCAAATTAAGGATGCCCAACCATCACACAAATTAGTTTGCCATGCCTGTAGATCTTTGCTATCCTTTTCTTCAAAACTGAGTCTCTTGGATCTTTGTGTGCAATAGAGTGACCAAGTAACTTCTTTTCATCAGGTTTAGGAGTTGAATAGACTAGGTCCATTGGATTTTTGCTTAAATGTTTTGATGAGTGTTTCTTAGGCTTCAGAGTCAAAATGGCCTGTTGATGTCTTCTAGATGAGGTTTGACCTTTTTCCATGTTTCCCAACTTCATTTCATCTATTGGAATTGGTCTCAATTGAGTAGAGTGCTTCACTGATTTATCTTGTTTGGAAATTGGACCAAATTCCTTCTCAAATCTTTCATCAAGTTTGTTGGTGAGACTGCGTAGCTGTATGAACAGTTACGTGATAACTCAACACGATAACAACACTAGAACATGACAGGTTAATTAATACTACGTCTACACAAGAAATCAGGAAGAATGAAGACAAGGCAAATATAAAGAATCCGAAGATTAGAAGAAAGCCTGAAGTCTATCTATAGGTTACTGAAAGAAGTTCATTAATATGATAATGAATCAGTGAAGAACAAAGGTTAAAGACTTTCAGGGTTTCAGATATGTTGAAGATTCAGTATACAAGTGCTACCGGAAGATTTCAGTGTATTGGCATTGATTGAGGATAGACAGTGTTTGAAGCATAGGAATCTGAAGAATTGAAAACAGGGTATAGACAAAGGTTAATGAAGACGTTGTCTAGAGTACCAGAAAGGATTCCAGTGAAAATACAGTTGTTTATTGACAGTTAGTGTCCGAAGCAATAAAGTTGAGGCAAGCTTAACAATGTAATCAAGGTTATAATACGAAGACCTGAATCGGGGTTAGTCGTTTGTGAACCAGACCAGTTGCACCAGGCGTCAACAGCTCGTGAAAGGAATCTGGGTATTATTTATAGAAGAATTGTTAAGTTGAGGAACGTACTTGGAATGAATGTTTATCTGTTAAAGTACGAGAAGAGGTGCGCGGGGTATAGAGCTCAACAGCTCAGGGGACTGGCGAAGTTCAAAGTTTAATTATTAAATTAAATAAATTTATTTAATGGACTTTAATATAATTTATTTAATAAACTTAAATTGATTTATCTTATAAACATTAAATATGTTTATTTTATAAATCTAAATTAGTTTATTTAAATAAGTTATATTTAAGTTTATTTTATAAATTAATTTAGTTACAATTTAAACTTAAAAAGAAAAAGAAAAAAAAAGAGAGAAAAAGAAAAACAAAAAAAACGAGAGAAAAAGAAAATAGAAAAAGAAAAAAAGAAAAAAGAAAAAAGAAAAAAGAAAAAAGAAAAACAAAGGAAAAATAAAAAAAAAGAAAACAAAAGAAAAGCAAAAAGAAAATAAAAAAAGAAATGTAAAAAAAAGAATAAAAAGTGACCAGGGTGACATTTGTCGCCACAGAAGTTAGTGTGTTGATTGTTTTGGTTTACAAGATGCACTAGTAACCCCTGTGGTCACCATATGGGTGTTAATATAAAAAAAGGAATCAAATTTTGTACTATACTAGTAGCCAGTCGTCAGAGAGCTTCTTCCACCTTTGTCGCCACAGAAAAGTATCTCCTTGTTGCCACATAAAGGTTGTCGCCAAAGAATTCTCAGCCACACATTTTATTGTATTAAGTCAACACTTTGCAGCAGATCTAAATGAGTTCTGTTTATCTTCTTCTCCAATAAAAAGAGAGCTGATAAAACAAGAAGCGGAAATTTACAGAGAAGCTCCGGCACCTTGAATATCCGTTTAACTTCTCACCGGAGTAACGTTATAATGCCCGATTTAACTCTTGTATATTCATAGGGTCATTATAATCGTTACCCGGTAATTAAATCCTAGTACAAACAAAAGCTAGATCATTGTATAGAATTTGATTTGTAAATCTTTGTAGTAGCTAGGAACCTTGTTGTTTTTAGATTGTAGCCGGTTAATTTATTTACCGGAGTGTAGCAACATCCTCGAGGATTTATATACGAATATATACTTCCACGAATATCTTGTGTTCCTTGTTTTTATCGTTCCAAACACTATTCCTCTCAAGAACACAAAACCACTAACCAAGCACTAAATATTCTATCCACTAAAGATTCGAAGTAATTTTTAATTTAGTGATTATCGTATTCAACCCCCCCTTCTACGATAATTCGGGACCTAACAATTGGTATCAGAGCTGACTGATTGAAATACAAATCAGGATCCTTAAAAATAATTTAATTTTTTAAATTTTCATTTACATAAATTTATTTTGTGAATTTTATTTAGAAATTTTATTTTATAAATTTAATTTAAATAAGTTTATTATATAAACTTAATTTAAATAAATTTATTTTATAAATTTAACTAAATTAATTTACTACTTAAATTTTAGTAAATAAAATTTTTTAAATTGAATTTATTTTTTCCGATTTTTAGCCTGCCAATTTTCTATTTGCTCATCCTATTTCCAAGTTTACTAGTTGCCAATTTATGCTTCGGCAACTTCATTTGGTAAAGGAATGGTTAGCAATCAAAATAAACAAAATCATATTGGCAGCCTTGGATTAAACAGGTTGTTGGGAAGTCATGCGCAACACTCACCTCTGGAGCGGCAAGCGTGGGACTAACCTCCTGGCTGTTGTGTTGTCGCCACAGGAGACACGCGCAGAAAGTGGCAACTAATATTTGTTACACGCGCCTGCACGTACATGAGGTCGCCACAACTCAGATCACATGCGTCTTGATTTGTACAAACGCGATCAAAACTTGTTTTGGCAGATGTACTTCTCCATGTGTTAGTCGCCATAGGATTGTTTGTAAATAAACTCTGTTGCGACCTGTTTTGATCGCCACAGAGAATCATGCGCGGGAGTATTTCTAAGGCAAAATACAAATTCCCTCTCTGTCAGTCTGTCGCCGCACAGGGTTATCGCCATAGAAGGGTTCGCGACATAAGAATTAAAACTCTATTGCGACCTGTTGTATTGTTTGATTGCCACACAATTTTCGAACTAAGTCAGGATATACAGGAATGTCTGATCGCCAGATTTCACTTCAATTTTTTTAACCCCTAATTAATTAATTTTGATTTATTTATTTTCCCATAAAATTTAAAATTCTTAAATTTAAATTTTTTTAAATAATAATTTACATTTTATTTAATTTTTAAGAAAATTCAAAATTCTTGAACATTAGATTTTACCTAAATATTTATTTTTGATTAATTTATTTTCTAAAAAAATTAAAAAAATTGGAAATTTAAATTTCTCTTAAATATTAAATTAAGGGTATCAAGGATTGGTAGACTCAGGATTCCTCCGGGCTTTATAAGTGGAGTTTAATCTTTCGAAGAAAACGAAGACCATGTCCTATTCAGACGGAAAATTCCCGAACACAAAAATTGTAGATAATGGTTTTCTTACTCCAATGGAACTGATTTCAAGACCTACAGACGAAAATGGTGGATCTTCCTCAAAGGCTTACTCTATAGGATACCACTGGGTTTTCAGACGCAGAGAATGAATAAAATTTTTGCGGGTACAATTTTTCTCGAAGATTTTAAGACAATTCTACGATTCCAGATTATACTGTCACACAGTGGTTTGTACCAATGCTACATATATCCGGGAATCACAGAGATCAAAGAGGCATGAATTGTGGAAGTCAGAGAGAATAGTGGGGACAAACAAATATCTCAGTTATAGACATTAAAGTTGGAACCTCGGGATAGAATGTAAGAGTTACTGATAGATGAATCAAAGGAAGCTTAGGTAGAATTACTTGAGGGACTAGACGTCAGGGCAGTGTTTCACTTGTCAGGAAAGTTTGGTCGCATCAGATTCACAAGGAGTACATAAGATATATCCAATGATCAAGCCTTTCTATTCCGAAGCAGAGATTCTTATAGATTCAGGTCAAGAGGTGGTTACAGACTGAGGTGGAGACATAAACAAGATTTGATAGCTATAGTTTTGACAAGCTATATGGTTCAAGTAACTATCAGGGGTTTTGCTACAACATAACAAGAAGCTTGACAAACAAGGATGAGTAGGGATTCAGTTGAGGAGCTGTGACAAAGGTGTAATGTTTTCTTAGGGAAGCAGCCAGTCAAAACATATAGTACACGGGAAAGAGTTGAGATGGATCAGATGATGAGAATAATGAATATCTTGATTTCATAGCAATCTCTGAAGATGATCCAACTCACATATCTCAGGTTTCGATTTCTTGAACCACTGCAATATCTTGTTCTCAATATTCAATGCATGATAAGATCTTAGTGTTTAAATGTTTAATACTCGTACAAGCATGATAGCATCACACATAGATAATGCTGAACTAGTTCACTAGATTATATTCTGGTAACTAGGATTGATGTATAATTTGTGCATGCTACTGATAGATGAATCAAAGGAAGCTTAGGTAGAATTACTTGAGGGACTAGACGTCAGGGCAGTGTTTCACTTGTCAGGAAAGTTTGGTCGCATCAGATTCACAAGGAGTACATAAGATATATCCAATGATCAAGCCTATCTATTCCGAAGCAGAGATTCTTATAGATTCAGGTCAAGAGGTGGTTACAGACTGAGGTGGAGACATAAACAAGATTTGATAGCTACAGTTTTGACAAGCTATATGGTTCAAGTAACTATCAGGGGTTTTGCTACAACATAACAAGAAGTTTGACAAACAAGGATGAGTAGGGATTCAGTTGAGAAGCTGTGACAAAGGTGTAATGTTTTCTTAGGGAAGCAGCCAGTCAAAACTTATTGTGCACGGGAAAGAGTTGAGATGGATCAGATGATGAGAATAATGAATATCTTGATTTCATAGCAATCTCTGAAGATGATCCAACTCACATATCTCAGGTTTCGATTTCTTGAACCACTGCAATATTTTGTTCTCAATATTCAATACATGATTAAGATCTTAGTGTTTAAATGTTTAACACTCGCACAAGCATAATATCATCACACATAGATAATGTTGTACTAGTTCACTAGATTATTTTCTGGTAACTAGGTTTGATGTTTAACTTTTGCATATTACTTTGGATGATCTTAAATATGTTTTTGAATATTTGTTGAACATGATTAATTGCTTTAGTGAGGTACATGTTTTTCCAGCATATAAGACCTTTGTTTATGCTTATCTCTTGTATCCTGTCATATTGAAATTTATTCATTTGATATAAATTATTTGTTAAGATGTATTACCTTATAATTGGATTGAGATAGCTAGATGAGATTTATCAACAGGATTGGACTAGATAGAATTAGTGATTTAATTTTTAATTCTATTTGTACCATATCATGTATGTCTTGCTTAATTCTTATGTGTAATGTTTCTGAATGAATGCCATGTACTCCTATTTCAATGCTTGCTTATTTCATTACTATGAATGCATCTCTTAGTACTTGCATTAGTTATAGAAGAAGCATGTTTAGGATTACAATAGGGCAAAGACTGCTAGTCCTCCTTATATAAGGTTGGAACCATTTTCCCCTAGCCTAGAGACAAATTTGGCAAGGGTATTAAAATGGAGAAAATGGTTAGTCAAAGATAAGAATTAGCATGATAAGGTTGCAACTGTTATTATCTCTATTTATAAGTAAAATCTCTAATCCATCTGGACCCAAACTGATAAGTTGGGTACCAAGAACTGTTAATCCATTTGTGAGTGCATGACATAACAGGTTAATTGATCCATATGTATTTTTGGTAATTCATACTCAAGGCATATGGTCAAAGAAAGAGCCTCATAATCAAATGTGATTAACATAAGCTAATCCGTCTATAATCTTTGAAGATGACAACAAAGGTTTTCATTACGGGACAAGCTATACAGATAAAGGGATGTCATCATGAATTAAACAATTGGTATCACTGATAATAACTGATCATTGGTGTCAATGATAACAGTTGAAGCAATTTCCTTTCTGGAGAATCAAGGCACAATTCCTCTTATCAGACAGTTCTATATCAAAGGACAAAATGTAAGAAGGATTAGTGTCTTGTCTGAAGTAGGAAGGTTGAGAAGCTTGCTCTTCTTAGAGTAAGGAAAGGAAATGCTCGTGGCTAGACTGGAAACTCTGAAAATGTGAAGTCAATGGTTTCTACTGTAAAGCTTCATCTGACAAAAGTTTAGCTATGGCATTAGAAGCTCTCACCCTTGAACATCAACTCAAGGAACTCTTTTGTGAAAGAGGATTAGTGTGAGGACTACCTCATCTGCAATTCAGAAGACGATAAATATGAGGTATATCAGAAAGAGGAGTCAAAGACAACATCACATCAAAGAAAAGATATACCTTAGTGATGGTGGTTGACTACTCTTATCAAATAAAGTTGTTGTTCATGTATTTTCAAGAAAAGACATCATAGATGGTGATTGATCATATCAGGAGATCAAACTGGAAGCAACTGTAGAGACATATTCAGCACTGGGAGCTCCGTGTCAGAATGGAGTGGTACAAGGGAAGAACCAGAACTTGATTAAAGCTACAAGGGAAATATCAAGCTAATCAAGACTTCCTAAATACAAAAGGGCTGGAGCAGTCAATACAGTTTGTAACAAGTAAGATCAAGCCTTGATCAAGATGGATACATGAAGACCACTAATGAGTTAATGGCCAACAGAAGCAAACACTGGATAACCTCAAAGTGTTTGGAGAGAATGTTCTACAGTTAGGATATTTTCCATGGCTACTCAGTGGAGTCTACAACCTACAGGGCATTTGTGGTTGATCAACAGAAGATGATAGACAGTCTAAGTTCACAATTCAACAACTCCATGCTCCAAGCTGTTAAAGGAGAAATTTATGGTATTGATGATTTATATTCAAGCAGTGGAATGGCAATGTATAACACAACTCATTATTGCAATGAAGCCAGACAGGAAGGGTAAGGATTTTCAGGAAATTCCAGCAACAGCTTGGGGGAGCAATATAAGGATCAACTAGTCAGACACAATACCATATTGAATAATAGAGGACACTAAAGAACATATCTACTGAGACAAAGGGTTTGATGTCAATATGTTACGACCGGCATTTTATATTATTTGTGAATAATATTAAGTTAAATAAAAATATATTCAATGCTTGTACGTTTGTGTGAGTGAAAATTTCTGCATTTTAAATTTGCTTTGGGTAGTATATGATTTTTCAAAGCAAGAATTTATTTAATTTCTTTATTTTTGATTTATAAGGAATATTCTAAGCTTTGGAAAAATCTTCTTTTAAAAGGCATTTTGTTCACAAATTTTGAAAATGATTTTATAAAGTCTTTAAAAATCCAAGTTATTTTATGGTATAAATTTTATAATTTTTGAACTTGTATTTTATTATATAAAAATAAATCTTTGAAAATTAGTTGCTTAATAATTATCAAATTACATGATTACCCTTGCATGCAAACTCTCTTCTATTCAACCAAGGGGCAAGGAGGGCAATTCCAACCCCACTCACTTTCATTTTACTAGCCACATTACTATTTTGTCCTTGCATGCAAATCTACCTAACTATGATTGGAAGGTTACTATTGTAATTTCTCTCATCCACTCACTTATGGGCAAATAAAAACCAAGTAAACATGACAAACACACCACTTTCACTCCACCATTTCCACACTTCTCCTCCCTCCTCCCTCTCCTCTCGGCCCTCCCCCTCTCCTCTCGGGTTTTTAGCCGAAAACCTACCCCCTCCCCTTTTCTTCATTCCACATTCAAGTTTCCACCTTCCATACAAGTAAATATTACTTCCTATATCATGATCATTCATATTTCAAAGAGTTTTAAGTAGAAAGTTTAAGTTTAAGGGTTGCATGTAAAGGTTTTAGTGAAACTCAAAATACAATCTTGATTCTTATGGATTTAAGGTTGTTTTCGAGAGGACTACAATAAATGGATAAGTGCCAAATCTTGAGAAGGAAACTCTTGATGATTTAATGGCCATTTCCATCCATTTCATTCGGCCATGACCATATGGGAGCCGAATGAATGGTCCTTGAAATCATTCTTGTTGTTTTGTTCAATTTTTGCATGTTTATGTGATAATGACTTGAATTTTGTGGTGAAAATTTGATAAAACTCCTTGCATGCTAAGTGATCATCTAGGTATACCTTATGCTAGGCTTGCATGTCAATTTTAAGATGGAATATATGTAGAAAATATGTTGTTTTGGTTTGAAAAACCCGAAGGCATGCATGCATGTGGAATTCTCTTAGTTTGTCATAAGATTTTGATCATTTGGAAAAGATTTTGTTAGTGAGCCTTAATTTCAGTAGGAATAATGTGATAATATTGATTTATGCTTCTTGTTGCATGGTAATAATTTGTGGTTATCTTTTATAAAAATATATATCTTGTTGTTTCAAAAGCATGAAGATTTGCGATTTGTTAAGAGTAGTCTCTTTTGTTTTGCCATAGTTGCACCTTAGGTAAGGATGATCTCACCAAGGGTATTTTGAGAAAAAGGGAGTTAGTTCAGTAGAATACCAAGTATAGGTCTTGGTTTAAGTATTTAGTTGTTGTTAGTTGGGTTTGTCAAGTCAAAACCTTGGAAAATGAGAGTTATAGTTTCTGCAGAAAAATCAGTTTAGTACCCTGAGGTTTAGAGTGAGTTTTGACCATGTCATTGATGTGCACTTTGAGGCCCAAGCCACCAGAAGTTAGTATGTGGAGTATATAATAGGTTTTAGGAGTTGGTTGGAGGTTTGCATGTCATTTGGTTAGGTGCACAAGTAGAATAACAAAATCTGTCCAGCAGGGGACAGTTTTGTTGCAACTTAGAAATAGGGAGATTTGGCCATGTCATGGGTAGGCCCTCATTAGGCCCAATTGGGCCTTAGTTAGAGGGTATGTCAGAGAAGTTTTTCCAACCATAGTTCATAGGATATGAGCTAGAACCATGTGTCACAAGTTAATTCAAGTCAGGGCATTTTCTGCCCAGAAAAACAGGGGTACCTTGGACTTTTAGCTTAGGCCCAAGAAGGCCCAAGCCAGGCCTTTGAGCCACATCAAGCTTATGAGATGCCCTTAGGTCAGGAGAGTCTTGTGTAAAAATTTTGAAGAAAAACTTGTAGTTTAAGAGTGTCTAATGCACTCAAGAAACCTTAGTTACCATTCTGAAATTTGCACCAGCGAGCACTTTCACTTATCACATAGTTTTAGAACACTTAGAAGTGAGTATTAGGTCGACCACCATAGTTGTAAGATAGTATAAGGTCAGTAGAGCAAAAGGCACAAGTGAGGGTCAATAGGTTTTGGATAATTTAGGAAAGGCACATTGAGTTAGGAAGCCCAAATTCGAAGACTTCGTTTAGTTAGCGACCAAGTAACTTAAGTGGTGAGTCGAGATCATCCAAGCCTAGTGTGGCATTATGGTGTATATGATGTTATTTGGTATTAATATACGATATGTGATTATGTGGCTACGTGTGTACATTTGAAAATATAATGGTGGATATGAATTAAGTGCGTATAGGCCTAAGTGCCATCCATGTTTAATTTCGGGTTGTAAATAGGTTAAGATGGTAAGAATATATTATAATGAGGATTATTATTATTTATGTAGGATCTCGAGACGAGGGAAAACTTGCCATAAAAGTCGAGTGAAGCTCCAGTTGTTGCTCCTACCAGTCAGGCCAGACCAGTCTATCTCAAGGCAAGTGATTCAACTTGACCTTCGCATTTACTGTAAACAGTTCATATATATATCGATGCAATTATCCTGAGTCATTTTGATATATTTAAATCAAGAGTATCTTTTGTTTATCTTTGAGTTACATAGAGATGCCATGAACCCTCGAGTACGTATTGCAAGTAGTTCAAAAGTCTTTCATGATAGTTTAATGCCATGATAAAATAGAGATGTGTTATAATACCTTATTGATCCTTTTGATTATCATGCTATTGATCCCTGAGAAATCTTGATGTTGCACCCTGATGCTTTGATTCAACTCTTGAAATAACCTCGATAGAAACTTTATCTTGATACCTAAAAGCCAATCTTTTCTTAAATTCATTCATGGTTATTTGATAACCCTATCCTTACCCTAAAGCTCGATACCCTGTTATATCTTGAGCTGATGATCACTTCCTTTATATTTTAGCACCTCTATCCTATTGGAACCAGTGATGCTTATCTTCTTGATGTTCTAATACCTATACCTTGTCTACAACCATTGCTTTAAGCCTAGTTTGGCATTACTCTCTCATATTATCCAATAGCCTTGCTTAATTTCCTTGTCAAAATTCTTGTTTATGGAAATCTCTCGATTACCCTAATATAGTAAAGTCTAGTGGATCATGGCCCTGAGATTTAGTGTCATATTTCCAGTGTTTCAAGTTGATCTATAATCCCCTGATAAAAATGATTTCAGTCAAAAGAGATTTTGTCATAAATCGGCATCAGTTTTCAAAATGAATAAAGGTGGATTTTTCAGTCCCAAAGGGGGACAAATGTTTTCTTGAATGGTGGATCTGGACTGAGACGCGAGTCCTTTCCACACTTATATTAGGCTTAAAAGTTGCCTAGGGATTCCCAATAATGTTTTAGAACCCAGCGAGGTTCGGGATTACTTCGCGGCTGATCACCGGCTGTAATCCGTAGCGTCATAAAATGATTTTGATTAAGAATGGTTTTAAAATTTGTTTTGATGCAAGCAAAATGATGCCAACTCACATAAGTTTTATCTCTCAATTATCATTGATTATGTCATTCCATTGTCATTCCTAAAGGTATATCTCGATTTATGCTTTGCGTTGTATTGTTAGCACTTGTTGAGCTTTTGGCTCACTTCTTGCTTTACCCTGATATTACAGCTAGCAGCCATGGTTAGATTCAAGCAGACTGCCCGTAAGACCTGTGATGCTGATGCTTATGTTCGAGCTCAGGTAGAATGAGTAATAATAGTTGTGTGAGGACTCGGTCTTTGTAATCAGATGTAATAGTTGGTAGTGTTGGGCTGTTCCAAACCCTAAACTGTAAGATCTTGGATTTTGGTTGTGTAATACTCTTTAAAATGATGTAATAGCTATAATTATTTTGCTATTTAAGTTGGGGGTGTGACAGGTTTTGGTATCAGAGCTACGGTTTAGAGTCCCTGGACAGCCCAAATAGGTTATAGGATTTGTGTGTAGGTTATAGATATTACGCGAGAGAGAAGGTAAAGTAAATTATTATTAATACTCCTCTTATTGGTTGTCAGCAAAGAGCGCATTCCTCGTCATCCTCTGGGTCGGACGACACTATTGCTTTCTCCGTGTATGCTGAGTTGAGGCGCGAGTTCGACATGCTTCAGGGCAAGTACGACCGACTGATAGACCGACTGAAGAACGTGTATCCGGACAGCCGAAACTACGAAGGGAAGCCCAAGGAGCAGATGATTGCGAGACTTGAGACCTTGGTTCGGTACGTCAACACCAAGCTTGAGGAGATGCCAGCACACCGGGACCGTACCAGCCAGTATGTCATTCAGATGGTGGCGGATGAGCTCCAGAGCATTGTGAAGACGCTTCGAGAGGAAAAGACTACCAAGCCCCGTTCAGATGGAGTGGAGCCTTAGTTCTTTCCATTTACCTTTCATGTTGTTGTACTATCAGACTCTATGGAATCCCCAGTTGTTTCCGTCTTTCCTTTAAATAAGCCTGTTATTTCTAGAATCAGACTATGTCCCAATCCTATGTACTGTGACCTTTAAAATTTCAATAATTATGTGCTATTTGTTCCATTTGCTCTCAACTGTTATTTTATGTTTTTATCATCATATCTGCTTAATTTGGAAACTTGACCCCATATGTAAACAAGAATGCCATGCGATACCCTCGAATCATTTTATCATTCATATTTGTTATAACACAACTCTTATTTCAGGATCATGCCTCCCAAAAAGAAGAATCCAACAACCACCTTCACCACAGACCCAAACATTCTTCAACTACTGGAAACCTTGCAACAGCAAACCAATGCTATAGCTCAACAACAACTAACTCTTCAACAACGAATTGAAAACCAAGATAACCGTGAGCCATACCAACCACCTGAACCACCAGTACCACCAAGACAAATTGTCACTTTCAAGGCTTTTCAGAATGTGAATCCACCTGTATTTCATGATACCACTGATCCAGTGATAGCAAACACATGGATCAAGGAGATGGAAAGGGCTTTTGAGTTGGTACAGTTAGGGGACGATCAGAAGACGCTGTATGCCACTTACTTCTTGAAGGGATAAGTCATTTATTGGTGGGAATCGGTAAAAGCTATGGAAGTCACTTAGCAGATTTCTTGGGAGAGATTTAAGAAGTTATTTCTGGACAAGTATTACCCTAAGTACATGCAGAATCAGATGGAGCTAAAATTTCTTGAGTTAAAGCAAGGGAACATGACTGTACTGGAATATGAGAAGAAGTTCACTGAGTTGTCAAGGTTTGTGACAAAGTATACTAGCACTGAGGAAGAAAAAGCAAAGAAATTTCAGCAAGGATTGGAGCCTTGGATCAGAGATAGGGTGGCTATGTTTGAGCTTGAAACTTATGCGGGAATAGTACAGAAAGCTGCACTGATTGAGAATAATGGGATGCAGTCAAGGAAAGAGAGGGATAACAAGAAGAGGAAGGTTCCATTTTATGGAGAAAAGTCTGAAGCTGGAAGTTCGCAAGATCGGAATGTAAAGAGGATTGGTTTCCAGAAGGGCGGAAATTTTCAAAGGAAGGGAAATTTGGGCAAAAGGCAAGAATCAAAAGGGAACAATCAGGCAAGTCAAGGGCAAGTTGGAGAAAACAGGTTCCAGAGGCCAGAATGCAAGCACTGTGGAAGAAGGCACCCCGGAGTATGCAATAAGCTGAGTATGACCTGTTATAGGTGCAATCAGAAGGGACATTTGGCAAATGAGTGCAAGATGCCGAAGCCAGGAGTTATGTGCTACAAATGTGGGAAGACTGGACACATGGCTAGGGAGTGTAAGGCAACAGGACCAGTCAGAGCTCTGATGAACGTGGCAAGTACCAGTGCAAGCGTGCCAGCTGAGGTATTGGCATTACCTCCACCACCCGCACCAACCCCGCAAGCAACAGCAAGGACATTTGATCTAAAGATGAAAGATGCTGTTCAGAATTCTGAGGTGATAGCAGGTACACTTTTACTCAATAATGTCAAAGCTAAAGTATTGATTGATTCGGGAGCCACAAGATCTTTCATATCAGAATCCTTTGTTGATAAGATCCAATGTGATAAAACGGTTATGAGTGAGGTAGTAAATGTGGTAATTGCGAACCAAGAGAAGATTCCTGTGAATCAATTTTGTCCAAAATGTGAGATTGATATTTCGGGATATAAGTTCTCGGCCGACTTGATACTCTTCAAGCTGGGAGAGTTTGATATAATTTTAGGAATGGATTGGTTAGGAGAGAATAGCGCTCAGATAAATTGTAAGACCAAGAGAGTGTATTTAAAGACGAAGAGTGGAGAGAAGGTAGTATTTAAGGGACAGAGGCAAGAGCGACTATTTCTTACAATTATTCAGGCTAAGAAGTTACTTAGAAAAGGTTGTGAGTCGTTCCTAGCATATGTAATGGATTCAGAGAGAGGCAGCCCCAGCATGGAAGATATTCCTGTAGTTAATGAGTTCCCCGATGTGTTTCCCGACGAACTACCAGGCTTACCACCAGATCGACAAATTGAGTTCGAGATCAACCTTGCTCCAGGCACGGAACCAGTTTCAAAGGCTCCGTATAGGATGGCACCAGCAGAAATGAAAGAGTTGGCGAGCCAGCTACAAGAATTATTGGATAAGGGAGTGATACGACCAAGTACGTCGCCATGGGGAGCACCTGTTCTCTTTGTGAAGAAGAAAGATGGGAGTATGCGTCTATGCATAGATTACCGGGAGTTGAATAAAGTAACGATCAAGAACCGCTACCCGCTACCAAGGATAGATGACCTTTTTGATCAGTTAAAGGGAGCAAAATGTTTTTCGAAGATTGATTTGAGATCGGGATACCATCAATTAAAGATCAAGGAAGAAGATATTCCCAAGACCGCATTTAGAACCAGATATGGGCATTATGAATTCCTAGTAATGCCGTTTGGATTGACCAACGCTCCGGCCACATTCATGGATTTGATGAATCGAGTATTTAAGAAGTATTTGGATAAATTTGTCGTGGTATTTATTGATGACATCCTTATTTATTCTAAATCGGAAGAAGAACATATGCAGCACCTCTGGATAGCATTGGAGATACTCCGACAAGAGAAGTTATATGCCAAGTTTACCAAATGTGAGTTTTGGTTAAAGGAAGTTCAATTTTTGGGGCATGTTATTGGAAATGATGGAATTAAAGTGGATCCGGCGAAGATTGAGGCAGTTATGAGTTGGGAGAGGCCAAAGACTCCTACGGAAGTGCGAAGTTTTCTAGGATTGGCCGGATACTATAGAAGATTCGTCAAGGATTTCTCGAAGATCGCCACACCATTGACTAAGTTAACCAGAAAGAATCAAAAGTTTGAATGGAGTGCAGAATGTGAAAGTAGCTTTCAAGAGTTAAAACAGAAGTTGGTAACAGCTCCGGTGTTAGTACTTCCAGATGATCAAGGGAATTTTGTAATATTCAGCGACGCTTCACATAAGGGTTTGGGTTGTGTGTTGATGCAACACAGTAAGGTAATAGCATATGCGTCAAGACAGTTGAAGCCGCACGAGTTAAAGTATCCGACGCATGACATGGAACTAGCCGCCATAGTGTTCGCACTCAAGATTTGGAGACACTATCTCTATGGAGAGAAGTGTGAAATCTACACGGATCACAAGAGTTTAAAGTACATTTTTACTCAGAAAGAGCTCAATATGAGGCAGAGGAGATGGCTGGAATTGATTAAGGACTATGACTGTTCGATAAATTACCATCCTGGAAAGGCGAACGTAGTGGCCGATGCGCTGAGTCGGAAGGAAAGATTGAATGTAATGATAACATCAAAAGAGTTATCTGAAGAAATCGGAAAATTTGAATTGGAACTTTGTGTTTATGGGAAAGTCAAAGAAGTTTGTCATGCAATGACCTTTCAGCCAACACTACTGGAAAAGATAAAGAAGTATCAAGAGGAAGTAATGGAAAAAGAGAAAAATCAGTTATCTGGAGAAGAGATTAATACTAAAAGGGATGAGCAAGGAATACTAAGGTTTTCATCCAGAATATGGATTCCCCATGTATCTGAATTAAAGAATGAGATCCTCCATGAAGCCCACCATTCGAAATTTTCAATCCACCCGGGAAGCACCAAGATGTATCAAGACTTAAAGAAGAACTTTTGGTGGCCAAATATGAAAAGAGACGTGGCAGAATGGGTTGCGAAGTGCTATACCTGTCAGAAAGTAAAGGCAGAACATCAACGACCAAGCGGATTAATTCAGCCCCTGAAGATTCCAGAATGGAAATGGGAAAATATCGCTATGGACTTTATAGTAGGACTACCGCGAACAAAGTCCGGACATGACGCAATATGGGTTATAATTGATCGTCTTACGAAGTCGGCGCATTTCCTTCCAATAAATGAGAAGTCGTCACTGGACAAGTTGGTTCATCTGTATGTGCACGAAATCGTATTAAGGCATGGAGTACCTGTATCAATAGTTTCAGACAGAGATCCCCGATTTAACTCAAGATTCTGGAAGCAATTCCAGGAATGTCTTGGCACGAAGTTGAATATGAGCACGGCGTATCACCCGCAGACTGATGGCCAGAGTGAAAGAACAATTCAAACAATTGAAGACATGTTGCGCAGTTGTGCAATCGATTTTGCTGGAAGTTGGGACGACCACCTGCCATTGATTGAATTTTCATATAACAACAGCTATCATTCTAGTATCGGCATGCCACCATATGAAGCTTTGTACGGGCGAAAATGTAGATCACCAACAAGTTGGGATGAAGTAGGAGAAGGAAGAATTCTCGGCTCAGAATTGGTACAACAGTTGCATGACTCAGTCAAGTTAATTCAGAAAAGGTTGCTTGCTGCTCAAGATAGACAGAGGAAGTATGCGGATCCAGCGCGTAAGGACGTTCAATTCCAAATTGGCGAAGCTGTGTTGCTAAAAGTGTCACCTAGGAAAGGGTTGATAAGATTTGGCAAGAAAGGAAAGTTAGCACCTAGATACGTAGGTCCTTTTGAGATTTTGAGTCAAGTAGGAAAGGTGGCCTACGAGTTGGCCTTACCACCTCAGTATCAGCATGTGCATAATGTGTTCCATGTGTCGTTGCTTAAGAAGTATAATCCTGACGCTAGCCATGTGATAGAATATGAACCTGTAGAAATTCAGGCAGACCTGTCATTTGTGGAGCAACCGGTTAAAGTACTCGACTGGCAAGTAAAGAGTCTTAGAAATAAATCAGTAAAGTTAGTAAAAGTACTTTGGAGGAACCCTAAGGTCGAAGAGTCGACTTGGGAGTTAGAGTCTGATATGCGTTCCCGGTATCCTCATCTGTTCTCTTAGATTCTGAGGACAGAATCCCTTAAGGGGGAGAGGATGTTACGACCGGCATTTTATATTATTTGTGAATAATATTAAGTTAAATAAAAATATATTCAATGCTTGTACGTTTGTGTGAGTGAAAATTTCTGCATTTTAAATTTGCTTTGGGTAGTATATGATTTTTCAAAGCAAGAATTTATTTAATTTCTTTATTTTTGATTTATAAGGAATATTCTAAGCTTTGGAAAAATCTTCTTTTAAAAGGCATTTTGTTCACAAATTTTGAAAATGATTTTATAAAGTCTCTAAAAATCCAAGTTATTTTATGGTATAAATTTTATAATTTTTGAACTTGTATTTTATTATATAAAAATAAATCTTTGAAAATTAGTTGCTTAATAATTATCAAATTACATGATTACCCTTGCATGCAAACTCTCTTCTATTCAACCAAGGGGCAAGGAGGGCAATTCCAACCCCACTCACTTTCATTTTACTAGCCACATTACTATTTTGTCCTTGCATGCAAATCTACCTAACTATGATTGGAAGGTTACTATTGTAATTTCTCTCATCCACTCACTTATGGGCAAATAAAAACCAAGTAAACATGACAAACACACCACTTTCACTCCACCATTTCCACACTTCTCCTCCCTCCTCCCTCTCCTCTCGGCCCTCCCCCTCTCCTCTCGGGTTTTTAGCCGAAAACCTACCCCCTCCCCTTTTCTTCATTCCACATTCAAGTTTCCACCTTCCATACAAGTAAATATTACTTCCTATATCATGATCATTCATATTTCAAAGAGTTTTAAGTAGAAAGTTTAAGTTTAAGGGTTGCATGTAAAGGTTTTAGTGAAACTCAAAATACAATCTTGATTCTTATGGATTTAAGGTTGTTTTCGAGAGGACTACAATAAATGGATAAGTGCCAAATCTTGAGAAGGAAACTCTTGATGATTTAATGGCCATTTCCATCCATTTCATTCGGCCATGACCATATGGGAGCCGAATGAATGGTCCTTGAAATCATTCTTGTTGTTTTGTTCAATTTTTGCATGTTTATGTGATAATGACTTGAATTTTGTGGTGAAAATTTGATAAAACTCCTTGCATGCTAAGTGATCATCTAGGTATACCTTATGCTAGGCTTGCATGTCAATTTTAAGATGGAATATATGTAGAAAATATGTTGTTTTGGTTTGAAAAACCCGAAGGCATGCATGCATGTGGAATTCTCTTAGTTTGTCATAAGATTTTGATCATTTGGAAAAGATTTTGTTAGTGAGCCTTAATTTCAGTAGGAATAATGTGATAATATTGATTTATGCTTCTTGTTGCATGGTAATAATTTGTGGTTATCTTTTATAAAAATATATATCTTGTTGTTTCAAAAGCATGAAGATTTGCGATTTGTTAAGAGTAGTCTCTTTTGTTTTGCCATAGTTGCACCTTAGGTAAGGATGATCTCACCAAGGGTATTTTGAGAAAAAGGGAGTTAGTTCAGTAGAATACCAAGTATAGGTCTTGGTTTAAGTATTTAGTTGTTGTTAGTTGGGTTTGTCAAGTCAAAACCTTGGAAAATGAGAGTTATAGTTTCTGCAGAAAAATCAGTTTAGTACCCTGAGGTTTAGAGTGAGTTTTGACCATGTCATTGATGTGCACTTTGAGGCCCAAGCCACCAGAAGTTAGTATGTGGAGTATATAATAGGTTTTAGGAGTTGGTTGGAGGTTTGCATGTCATTTGGTTAGGTGCACAAGTAGAATAACAAAATCTGTCCAGCAGGGGACAGTTTTGTTGCAACTTAGAAATAGGGAGATTTGGCCATGTCATGGGTAGGCCCTCATTAGGCCCAATTGGGCCTTAGTTAGAGGGTATGTCAGAGAAGTTTTTCCAACCATAGTTCATAGGATATGAGCTAGAACCATGTGTCACAAGTTAATTCAAGTCAGGGCATTTTCTGCCCAGAAAAACAGGGGTACCTTGGACTTTTAGCTTAGGCCCAAGAAGGCCCAAGCCAGGCCTTTGAGCCACATCAAGCTTATGAGATGCCCTTAGGTCAGGAGAGTCTTGTGTAAAAATTTTGAAGAAAAACTTGTAGTTTAAGAGTGTCTAATGCACTCAAGAAACCTTAGTTACCATTCTGAAATTTGCACCAGCGAGCACTTTCACTTATCACATAGTTTTAGAACACTTAGAAGTGAGTATTAGGTCGACCACCATAGTTGTAAGATAGTATAAGGTCAGTAGAGCAAAAGGCACAAGTGAGGGTCAATAGGTTTTGGATAATTTAGGAAAGGCACATTGAGTTAGGAAGCCCAAATTCGAAGACTTCGTTTAGTTAGCGACCAAGTAACTTAAGTGGTGAGTCGAGATCATCCAAGCCTAGTGTGGCATTATGGTGTATATGATGTTATTTGGTATTAATATACGATATGTGATTATGTGGCTACGTGTGTACATTTGAAAATATAATGGTGGATATGAATTAAGTGCGTATAGGCCTAAGTGCCATCCATGTTTAATTTCGGGTTGTAAATAGGTTAAGATGGTAAGAATATATTATAATGAGGATTATTATTATTTATGTAGGATCTCGAGACGAGGGAAAACTTGCCATAAAAGTCGAGTGAAGCTCCAGTTGTTGCTCCTACCAGTCAGGCCAGACCAGTCTATCTCAAGGCAAGTGATTTAACTTGACCTTCGCATTTACTGTAAACAGTTCATATATATATCGATGCAATTATCCTGAGTCATTTTGATATATTTAAATCAAGAGTATCTTTTGTTTATCTTTGAGTTACATAGAGATGCCATGAACCCTCGAGTACGTATTGCAAGTAGTTCAAAAGTCTTTCATGATAGTTTAATGCCATGATAAAATAGAGATGTGTTATAATACCTTATTGATCCTTTTGATTATCATGCTATTGATCCCTGAGAAATCTTGATGTTGCACCCTGATGCTTTGATTCAACTCTTGAAATAACCTCGATAGAAACTTTATCTTGATACCTAAAAGCCAATCTTTTCTTAAATTCATTCATGGTTATTTGATAACCCTATCCTTACCCTAAAGCTCGATACCCTGTTATATCTTGAGCTGATGATCACTTCCTTTATATTTTAGCACCTCTATCCTATTGGAACCAGTGATGCTTATCTTCTTGATGTTCTAATACCTATACCTTGTCTACAACCATTGCTTTAAGCCTAGTTTGGCATTACTCTCTCATATTATCCAATAGCCTTGCTTAATTTCCTTGTCAAAATTCTTGTTTATGGAAATCTCTCGATTACCCTAATATAGTAAAGTCTAGTGGATCATGGCCCTGAGATTTAGTGTCATATTTCCAGTGTTTCAAGTTGATCTATAATCCCCTGATAAAAATGATTTCAGTCAAAAGAGATTTTGTCATAAATCGGCATCAGTTTTCAAAATGAATAAAGGTGGATTTTTCAGTCCCAAAGGGGGACAAATGTTTTCTTGAATGGTGGATCTGGACTGAGACGCGAGTCCTTTCCACACTTATATTAGGCTTAAAAGTTGCCTAGGGATTCCCAATAATGTTTTAGAACCCAGCGAGGTTCGGGATTACTTCGCGGCTGATCACCGGCTGTAATCCGTAGCGTCATAAAATGATTTTGATTAAGAATGGTTTTAAAATTTGTTTTGATGCAAGCAAAATGATGCCAACTCACATAAGTTTTATCTCTCAATTATCATTGATTATGTCATTCCATTGTCATTCCTAAAGGTATATCTCGATTTATGCTTTGCGTTGTATTGTTAGCACTTGTTGAGCTTTTGGCTCACTTCTTGCTTTACCCTGATATTACAGCTAGCAGCCATGGTTAGATTTGAGCAGACTGCCCGTAAGACCTGTGATGCTGATGCTTATGTTCGAGCTCAGGTAGAATGAGTAATAATAGTTGTGTGAGGACTCGGTCTTTGTAATCAGATGTAATAGTTGGTAGTGTTGGGCTGTTCCAAACCCTAAACTGTAAGATCTTGGATTTTGGTTGTGTAATACTCTTTAAAATGATGTAATAGCTATAATTATTTTGCTATTTAAGTTGGGGGTGTGACACAATATTATTCCTAGAGTCTAGTTCTTAAGTGATCCAGATGGTGGAGTAATGATTAGCAGGGCTACTGAGTGCGAATGATTATTTCTCTAGTTTTCTATCTGAAGGAGAAACTAAAAAAGTTATAGAAGCTCTGATAGATCCGGATTGATTGGGTGATTGCAAAGAAAGATGAACTCAATCAGTCAGCAAGCAGATTAAAGGGAAGCTGGTATCCAAACCAAATGACAGTATTATAATTGGTACAAGGATAACCAAAAGTCAAACTGGATGGCAATGGTATTGTTACGAGGGACAAGGCCAAACTGGATGCTAGGTTATTATCTAGAAGCAGTATCTAACAGAAAGCACCAGTGACGAGACTTGAGGATATTACGACATATTAGGCACCTGATGCACATTATACTTGGAATTGGACTCTAGTAGATGTGTACAAGTGCACTCCTGGTTGGTGAGTTAAAAGTGGAAGTCAATGCACAACAGTTCATGGACTTTGCAGTTGCAGATCTATTGGATTATGCATATCCCTTCTTCACAATCTCACTTCAGGTTGGTATGAACTAGTGTATTACTCAAGCAATCGTCAAGGACATGGCATGGCACTCTAACTGAAGTTACAGTTTAATATGAACTAGTAGAGTCGTCATATTAATAACTCTTTTATCACTAGGCACAAACATATTAAGTTATATATGCTATGATATAATGATAATGTTATATGTTGGTCTACTAACCAAGACTTGTGCAAGATTATTTGCTAAGTTATTGCAGAGTAGGTATAGAAGAGCATGTTGGAAAGGTTACAATTCTTTTTGAAATTACTTCAAGCAAGCCATTAGGATAATTCTTTTAGGAGCGCAAGCAAGCCAAAAGAACAATTTTTTTAGGAGCACAAGTAAACTAAAAGGATGATGGAAATACAAGTAAGTTAAGGATCTTTTGAAGATGCAAAAATTTGGAAGATTCTGAACATGCCAATACTACTTACCAACAGAAACCACTAAAGCTTGATCAATGCAACTTAGGTATAATGACAAGCTATAGATGTATGGCGAGCTCACTCTTTTACTCAAATGCTAATAGACAACATGTAATGTTCTCAAGATGCCAAAGTGCAAGATTCTAAGTAGATCCTAGAGAATCCAATCTTATAGCTATTAACAAGATTTTTAGATATCTTAAGGGACTACCAACTCTTGGAGTAAAGTACCCTAAAGATATTATGCTTAACATGTTTGGCTATATAGATACAGATTATGCAGGTTGTAAGAAAGACAGGAGAAGCATCTCTGAAGCTGTCAACTTAAGTGACAAGAGAAGCATCTCGAGAAGCTGTCAACTTCATGGAAGAAGATTAATTTCTTGTACGATAAGAAACAACCTCAAATCCAACAACACTGTGGAATACTCTATGACAAGGCACCTTTACACAAGGTATCATTTAATTCGAGAGCATGTCTTTTAGGTAAAGAGTTACTGACAGAAACATTTATTAAATCACTTGATAAAGTTAATTTTTCAAGACTGGTTTGTAAGGTGGGATATCATTCATTGCATATTAGTTGGAAATCCCATCCGTAAGGAATTCTTTATATAAGTTCACAAGTATTAAATTTTCAATATTTAAAGGATTTGTGAATTTATCAGTAATCCAGTACCTCGTACTTAGTGCTACTATCTTAATTATCATGATTACAATGGTAGATACATTTGTGGTAGTTAAGTATTATACCACTAAGTTTGAATATTATTTCAATTGATTTAAATTATGACTGTAGACAATTCCATTCCATATCAGTTTCATAATTTGAATTATATTAAAATAATATGTAGCATAGTTATTTGTATCATGTATGAATAATTATGATACTTTTAGTATTAGTGAAATTATTTAGAATTTTTGTTCTAAGTAATCAATGCTCATTTCTAAAATCTCTAATACTGAAAGTTGAAGTATTTTATAAGTCATGTGTATAAAACCCTCAATATTTTATATGCTTAGAAAGTATTTCTAAAATTACTAATTATCCAAAGAGTGATTGCCATGTATATAAGTCATATATCCTATTGGTGCTTACTCAAGGATAATTATAAATATTTAAGTGCTAGTGTATATCTCATAGATATTTAGTATTTATCTATTTAATATTTATTTTAGATAGTTTGGATTATGGAAATTGAAGCAATTCAATGATTTTATTTGCTCCATAATTCAAACTAACTTAAAATAAATAAGCAGCATGATTGATTATAACTAAATCTGTCAATAATTGATATCTAGTATATTGATTATAACTTATGTGTTATAAGTTAATTATGAGATTTTGATTTTATTGAATTTAGCAATGCTTATATATCAAGAATTCACTGAAATCAGAACATGATTGTAACATGATTAGTCGTATGCTAATTTTTGACTTATATCAGTTAATGATATTTAGTTAAGAGTTTAAGTATGAACTAATTGTGAAGTATTAGTATTTGTGGCATTACTTAGAACTCCTCTAAGTAATCAATGCTTATCTTCAGTCACTTATACTAATAGAGAAAGTGTGAAAATATCTCTTGAAGTACAACTATGGATTTTGCTTTATTAGAAGTAGCCATATGTTGTCCACCTAGAATAATTTTTATACTTATTTGCAAATTCCTAAAAACTTTGATAATAGATGCAATACTCAATGGATCAAAGTACATGGAACTTAGAATATTTTTCTAAGATTACAAACAAGACAATGTTGGTTAATGTTGCTTTATTTATCAAACCAATATTGTTTGAGATACTACAGTTGTTAGGAGTTAACAATTGTATGATATATGAAATTGAGTTCTGATATCTTTCTGATAGATAATTGGTATTTAATTCATTGATATCTTATTTTAATATTTAAAATAGGATGCAAAATAATTATCAATATCTAAAGTACTTGACAAGTATCAGACAATGAGATTTTGTTATTATTTTGTTGCAAATAATTGTGAGATTTTAAGTTCTAGTGGATTTACATGAGTTGCTATATCTGACAGATCCACTACAATTTGAAATTAGCAGCCTAGTCAGTCTTATTAAGATTATTTATCAATAAACAATGTTGTTGGTAATAGTTTTATAAAGATAGATTATGGAGCTTTTGACGTGAATGAGAATTGCTTAGACTTTACCCTAAGTGATCAATGCTTTTACAAAAACTCATTCATATTGAAAGACAAAATCTTTCTTCCTCTTCTTAATACTGCTAGCTCATCAGTCTGTGTCTTATCAAATCATTTATTCTTTAGGCATAAAAACAGACTTGTGCACTCGAACAGTTTTAGGAGAAAATCAAACTTCTTTCTACATTAGTGATTGCTTATTTCATTAAAACCTTTTGAAATCACTATTGGACATCATTTCTCTCAAAAGATTAAATGCATAATTTTCATTCATTATAGATCTTAAGTGCATTTTATCTCTATATTTCCATATGCTCTGTGATGCAGGTTTAGCCTCCAATGACATTCTTTCATTTGATAGTCATGAGGTTGAAATATGAGTAGTATTTAAACAAAGACAACTGCTAGCCCCCATATATCTTCTCAAAAAGATGTAATGGTTGAAATGGCACAAAACAGTTACTAGATTCATCCTCTCAACATGGTACGTCTATTGAAATTCGCCTGTCGGCCAGGGTATCCGATGTAGTGTCACCACCTCAAACATAAACAATTCTTGATGCACAGGGAAAGGTTACACACACAAAGGATGAGTTGACGGAAACAAGAGTTTCGACCATTTTAAGGTCAGATTCGATTGTTCAAGGTTCTTTAATGGACCAATTACCTTTACAGGTGTTAGGAGAGGATACTAATCCAATAGCCATATGTCAGTGGTCAGTGTCTACCTTCCCAGGACTAATAAATCTGGATGCATCTGCGGATAGTGGATCTGACATAGGTGCAGATCGGCAACTTGTTGACAATGATTCAGATATTACCTGATGAGTCACAAGGAAATGTCTTCACAGGATATTAGAAGGGAACTTTGATCTTTATGCTAAATTCTTTGGATCACTGTTTAGCTTCCCAGAGTTCAAATCTGGAACCCTCAAAGGGAAACTAGAAACTTGTAGATTATGACTCAGATTCATCTGACGAGTCTAACAAGGATGGGGATTTGCGAACTCCCATTGCACCACCTGTGACCTCCTTAAGGATGGCTAAGGTGATTTTCCTTGCAGGTACAGCTGGATTTTGGAGCTATGAGAGGAGTGATACACTTGTGAGAATGAGTGTAAACAAGAGTGGATAGAAGAGTGAAACACTTGTGAGACATATGAAATAGAATCACACACTCAAAGCGAGGAAGAAAGACAAAAACCATATCCCATTCCCTATCCCTAAACATGGTTCTTGATACTTCGGGTCTCGAATCTGTTTATGATTGGAACCTAACTCTTAGGGACCTAACATTTAAAGATTAGATTAGAATACTTTGGGACCTTTGGGAGCTAACAATTGGTAACAATTGGTGATCTCACAGTTGGGAGGTATAAGGAGTTGAGAAGATTGGTGAACATGATGATCAACAGTGAAGTCATTTTTGCAGCATTTAACGGGACATGGTTAATCAGACTCTGACTTGTTATTTCTTTTCCAACCAAGTAACATACGAGAACTCCTTCAGACAACATCATACATTCCTTCTCCAAGGGGGAGATAAAAGCTTATATAATAGTTTGGAGGATTCCTCAACTAAGGTGGAGAAATAGCAGGGATAAGGAAAAAGGTAAAGCATATGTACACTACACCGCACCATTTTTATTTATAACTACAGATCCTATTGTACGGGAGAGGTGGTAAAACACAAGGTGAATTCCTAGTAATCAGAAGAAGTGGTTTGGTTCATCACTATTCTTCATAAGGGGATAAGCTGTTTTCCAAAAGGAGATTACCATTAGTTCTTATCTGCGGATCCTATTGTACGGGAGAGGTGGTAAACGAAGGTGATCTCCTTTAAGAAGTTGATTCTCATAGGGGGAGAAGCAAGAGAGATATGCGCTTCTCAACAGGAAATGTGGTTGTACAAAAGAAGCTGCTGATGATTACTTCAAGACTGAGAAGTACTATCTGGCAGAGATTTGAAGAACCAAGGAAATGAAGATGAAACTACTTGAAGATCAGTTCAGTGCTAGAGGAATAAGCATCTTTCATTTCAGTTACTCAAGAAATCTGGAAATGCTGTATTTGATCCAGAAAACCAGTAGCATTATTTACAAGTCCTGGTACACTACTTTTTCTAGTTGTTAGTTGAGTTATCCTCTCTATATAATTTATTTGATAGGTTTAACAATCAAATAGGGGGAGATTGTTGGTGAGAATGCGTAGTTGTATGAACAGTTACATGATAACTCAACATGATAACAACACTAGAACATGACAAGTTAATAATACTATGTCTATATAAGAAATCAGGAAGAATGAAGACAAGGCAAATACAAAGAAATAGAAGATTAGAAGAAATCCTGAAGTCTGTCTATAGGTCACTGAAATAAGTTCATTAATATGATCATGCCTCAGTGAAGAACAAAGGTTAAAGACTTTCAGGGTTTCAGAAATGTTAAAGATTCTGTATACAAGTGCTATCGGAAAATTTCAGTGTATTGGCATTGATTGAAGATAGACAGTGTTCGAAGCATAGGAATCTGAAGAATTGAAGACAGGGTATAGAAAGAGGTTAATGAAGATGTTGTCTAGAGTACCAGAAAGAATTCCAGTGAAAGTACAATTGTTTATTGACAGTCAGTGTCTGTAGCAATAAAGTTAAGGCAAGCTTAACAATGTAATCAAGGTTATAATACGAAGACCTGAATCGGGGTTAGTCGTCTGTGAACCAGACCAGTTGCACCAGGCGTCAACAGCTCGTGAAAGGAATCTGGGTATTATTTATAGAAGAATTGTTAAGTTGAGGAACGTACTTGGATTGAACGTTTATCTGTTAAAGTACGAGAAGAGGTGCGCGGGGTATAGAGCTCAACAGCTCAGGGGACTGGCGAAGTTTAAAGTTTAATTGTTAAATTAAATAATTTTATTTAATGGACTTTAATATAATTTATTTAATAAACTTAAATTGATTTATCTTATAAACTTTAAATAAGTTTATTTTATAAATTTAAATTAGTTTATTTATATAAGTTATATTTAAGTTTATTTTATAAATTAATTTAGTTACAATTTAAACTTAAAAAGAAAAAGAAAAAAAAAGAGAAAAACAAAAACAAAAAAAAGAGAGAAAAAGAAAATAGAAAAAGAAAAAAAGAGAAAAGAAAAATAAAGGAAAAACAAAACAAAAAGAAAACAAAAGAAAAGCAAAAAGAAAAAAAAGAAATGAAAAAAAGAATAAAAAGTGACCAGGGTGACATTTGTCGCCACAGAAGTTAGTGTGTTGATTTTTTTGGTTTACAAGATGCACTAGTAACCCCTGTGGTCGCCACAGGGGTGTTAATATAAAAAGGGAATCAAATTTTATACTATACTAGTAGCCAGTCGCTAGAGAGCTTCTTCCACTTTTGTCGCCACAGAAAAGTATCTCCTTTTCACCATAGAAAGGTTGTCGCCAAAGAATTCTCAGCCACACATATTATTGTATTAAGTCTACACTTTGCAGCAGATCTAAATGAGTTATGTTTATCTTCTTCTCCAACAAAAAGAGCTGATAAAACAAGAAGCGGAGATTTATAGAGAAGCTCCGGCACCTTGAATATCCGTTTAACTTCTCACCGGAGTAACGTTATAATGCCCGATTTAACTCTTGTATATTCATAGGGGCATTATAATCGTTACCCGGTAATTAAATCCTAGTACAAACGAAAGCTAGATCATTGTATATGATTTGATTTGTAAATCTTTGTAGTAGCTAGAAACCTTGTTGTTCTTAGATTGTAGCCGGTTAATTTATTTATCGGAGTGTAGCAACACCCTCGAGGATTTATATACGAATATATATTTCTCCGAATATCTTGTGTTCCTTGTTTTTATCGTTCCAAACACTATTCCTCTCAAGAACACGACACCACTAACCGAGCACTAAATATTTTATCCGCTAAAGATTTAAAAGAATTTTTAATTTAGTGATTATCGTATTCAACCCCCCCTTCTATGATAATTCGGGACCTAACAAAGTCTCTTTATTTGCTCTTTCATCTTGAGTTCAGCTGCTACTATGTTGATTTAATCAATACTATCTAACACTGGTGGCTTTGAGAAGGTAATGGCTGGAATAATTACTTTACTGACTTGGACATGCACATCCTTCCGCCTTTTTGTTATTATCAAGTAGAGCAGGAGTTGAAGTTTGAGCTGCCACCAGTTGTTGTAGTAGAAGAGTTTGAGTTTGTTGATTGGTAATAATTTGAGCAATTGAGTTCTCTTTTTTTTAGTCTTGAACCCAAATCCTCAACCTTTCTATTCAAGTCAGATTTCTTCCTGGGCTTCTGGTGTATGTCTGTCATGGTTGACTCAGGAAGTTTGGCATCTAGTCTCTTATTGAGATCCTCCTTGACTTGCCCAATAGAATGCGTGAGTGTTTATCCATAGTTTGATTATATTGGAGAGCCTAAATTTTATGCAACTGAAGAGAGTCAAGATGGGCCTGTAGAAGACTTTTGGTGCTGGCATTGTTGGTGGTTTGAATGGCAGATTGAATGTCATGGATGAGCTTGAACAAGGTGGATTTGAAATGATGATAGTTGCAGTCTTTTGTGAACATCGAGGCTGGAGTTTCTGCATCTCCCCTATGTTCCTGCCTACCTCTTCAGCATCCTCTCCAAGAGAGTCATCCCTAATTTAATCACTAGAAGCACCAGAAAGATAATCAAAATCATCACCAGCTATAGGTGGAAGAGAATTGATTGCATCCTTAGCCTTTAGCATAAAAGCTGTAGTGTGCACCAAATTTAGAATCTTCTCAGCATCCTCATTGCTCTGTTCAACTAGAGTCTGATATGTTGGAACAGGGTGAATAAATGCCTCAGCATCAAAAGAGATAGAATCTAGAAAAACTTGATATTCTTCCTAAAATAGTTTCTCTTTCTCTGCATTATTGACATCCATTAACTCACTAGAAATGAGATCTTCCCATTCTTCTGTATCCGCTTTTCTCTCATTTTCTCTCTATTTTTGCATCAAGGGCTCCCCTTGGCTACCCACCCTCACCTTCACCATCTAAGGTGGGACACCTCTCACTCATTTTTTCCATGATGGAAGAAATAACATGATGAATTTCAGTCTTTTCCTCTCCTTTTCCCTGAGAGCAATACAGCCTCTCACTCAAGTCCTCCCTTCCCTCAATCCTAAGAGTGATTGAACAACTATTAAGTCATCTACACTTGACACAATGTTGGAAATTTCAAGCTGTGTAGAGACTTCCAACGGATGAGAGACATCCTTCTAAATAGCAGTTGTGAAAGTCGACAGATAATTGTTGTTAAGCTTATCCGTCGAGAGACAATCACTTGTCGACGGATGAGGAATATCCGTTGAGAAGGTAAAAATGACAAAGTTAGGAGTTGAAACTATTGTTGAATCCGTGCTGATTGATTTGAGATTATGCACAGATTTCTCAGTAGTTTCAGAATGAAAGGGAAAGTGAGTCAACAAATCATCAATAAGATGATGCTCACTTGCTTTAGATTTTGGCTCCTCCATGAGTTTTAAAGATGGAGAATCAGGAATTGATGTGTTTATCTTATCCATATCCAGTGAGTTTGTAAGAGAATTGTGTGTGAGGTGTTTCGATTGTGAGAGAATTTGGTTGTGACTCTATATTTATTAGGGCCACATCAACCTGAGTTTGAGATATTACATTAACTGAGTCTTTGACTGCAGTTGGCACTGTATGTGCACCTTGTGACTCCCCCAAAGTTTTTGATTTCTTCTTTCTAGTGTAGGTTTGAGTTTGGTCTATAGTGTCCCTACCCTTTTTGTTATGTGCTCTTGGAGATGAGCTATTTTCAATAGTTACATCCTTTTGGGAGGATGCAACTAGCAAAGTGCTACTTTCCTTATTAATCACCACAACCTGTTGGTGTGGCTAGGCTAGGATTCACTAACCTTTCTCACCCTATTCTTAGGGCTTCTTTGATGTTCACCCTGTCCCTCACTTTTCTCACCACCCTTCACACTCCTCTTATGTGCTTTGGTAGTTTTTAAAACTAGTTTCTCTTCAGAGGAACTAGAGTGTGGTTTCTTTGATTTGGATTTTGAAATTTTAGGTTTGGTGGCTTGGCTTGGGTAGGCATCTGTTTGGTCACAGTCACAGATGTCATAGCCACAGTTAAATGCAAAGAAACTGGAGGTTGGGAAAGAGTTGTGACAGAAATAATTACCTCACTTACCTGAGGTGCCTCCATGATTGGCAGATAGTTGAGAGGCACTTCACTGTAAAAACTGTTCCTGTTCAAATCAACAAGTTCCCTATTTTCTTGGACCAAATAATCAAGCTTATTTGTTGGGTTCTCAATCAAGAGGTCCTTAGAAACATGGTTTACTAGTATCATAAGAAACCTAGCATAATATATGTTCTTTGACCTCTTCTTAATATCTCCTAATCTATACTCTAATTCTATCATGTTAGAGTTACTAAAATTAAAGTACTTATCATTCAAAAGCATGTATAGAATGTTATTCATTGAATAAGTAACTGTATCAAAGTTGCTAATTTTACCAGAAAATGCTTTTATAAAAGAATCACAGAAAAAGCTCCATTCTTTTCTAAGGCCCATTCTCCTAACCTCACCTAGTTTGGAAGGATTAATAGAATAGCCCATAGGCATAAGCATGATGCTCACATATATGTTTGTGTGTGGAACAAAAGTGTTATTTTTAGGCAAACAGAAGCAAGATTGTATTTCCTCACAATTGATACAGTAATCATTACCTTTAAGAGAGAAGGAAATGGTTTTATCTTTGGAGTTGTACACAACCGTAGTCCAGATCTGCTCCACAACTTCACAATAGATTACTAGAAACTCAAGCATAGCATAGCTTAGTTTGCAGTTGCGAATGAAGTCCATCATCCTGTAATTGTCCTCAGAAGTAGCAATGTTCTTGTCCACCAATGCCACTAAGTTATTCTTCTCATAGACAAATCCAGACTGAGACATAATCTTGACTACATGTACCATTTTTGTGATTGAAAGCAGTTACATAGAAAGAGGGTTTTTAGAGATGAAGAGAGTCAAAATTACTTTGAGAAAGATAAAAGTAAAATATAAAAATGAAAGGGGGCTTTTATACTTTCTCAGAAATAAACAAGTAAAAATTAAAAAAAAGTACAATAAAGTACCCAACGAAAATTGCCAAAAATAGCCGTTTAAAAATGAAATAAACTGTAGAAATTATAAAGATTATTCGTCAACATATACATACACATTGTATGTAAATTCGACAGATAAGGTATATAATTAACGTCTATGATTAAAGCAATTCAATGGATATATATTAAACAATTATCCGTCGAGATATAAAGTACCCAGAAAGATATTTAATTTTCAACAGATAAAGAAATTCTATGGATATTCATTTTCAATGGATAATGAACATCCGTCGAGACATAAATTTTGACTTAGCCAAAATTTTATATGTTTAGGAAAAATCAAATTTATTTCTTACCGCATTACAAATTGCTCAGACATCAAAATAACTTAGGAATATTTAAGCATACCTAACTCACTTACAAACCTAGTGAAGGTTGACTCATCAAGTTGCTTGGTAAAGATGTCTGCAAGTTGCTGCTCACTTGGAACAAATTGAAGTTCCACAATACCATTTATGACATTTTCTCGAATGAAATGGTACTTGATGTCAATGTGCTTTGTCCTTGAATGTTGTACGGGATTTTCAGTAATGGAAATGGCACTTGTGTTGTCATAGAAAATTGGAATCTTGTCCACATGTAGACCATAATCCAATAGCTGATTTTTCATCCATAGAATCTGTGCACAATAGCTATCAGCAACATTGTATTCAGCCTCAGCTAAGGTGGTAGAAACTGAGTTTTATTTCCTACTAAACTAGCACACTAGCTTGTTTCCTAGAAACTGACAGGTTCCTGTTGTACTTTTTCTATCTATTCTACAACCTGCATAATCTGCATCTTAATAACCAATTAGATCAAAACCAGAATCTCTAGGATACAAAATACCAATTTTTTGTGTTTCTTTGAGATATCTGAAAATTCTCTTAATAATTACTAAATGAGATTCTCTAGGATCAACTTGAAATCTAGTACAAAGATAAGCCGTAAACATTATATCTGGCTTACTTGCTGTTAAATATAAAAGTGAACCTACCATGCCTCTATAAATTGAAATATCTACAGACTTTTTAGTTGTGTTTATTTCAAGTTTACTGGCAGTGGCCATATGAGTTTTTGCAGATGTACAATCCATTAAGTCAAACTTCTTTAAAATATCAAGAATGTATTTGGTTTGACTAATGAATATTCCATCACTAACTTGCTTAACTTGGAGACAAAGAAAGCAAGTTAGTTCTCCCATCATGCTCATTTCATATTTACTTTGCATTAGTTTGGCAAACTTTGTACAAAGTTTTTCATCTGTAGAGCCAAATATAATATCATCTACATAAATTTGAACAAGTATGCTAGAGCCATTAACATTTCTAAAGAAACAAGTTTTGCCAACAATACCTCTTATGAAATAATTTTCTAGAAGGAATTTTGACAATGTATCATACTATGCTCTAGGTGCTTGCTTCAATCCATAGAGTGCTTTCAAAAGATAGTAAACATACTCTGAAAAGATGGGGTCTTCAACACCAGGAGGCTGACTGACATAGACTTCCTCCTCCAAATCTCTATTTATAAAGGCACTCTTTACATCCATTTGATAGACTTTGAAATTGGCATGGGCTGCAAAGGCTAGAAAAATTCTAATAGCTTCAAGTCTTGCAACAGGAGCAAAAGTTTCATCAAAATCTATCCCTTCCCGTTGACAATAGCCTTTAGCAACCAATCTGGATTTGTTCCTTATGACTATGCCATTCTCATACATCTTGTTTCAGAATACCTATTTGGTGTTAATAGGTTTCTTGCCTTTTGGTTTGGGTACCAGCATCCATACTCTATTTCTTTCAAATTGGTTTAGTTCTTCTTGCAGAGTCAAAACCCAATCAGGATCCAACAAAGCTTCTTCTACCTTCTTTGGCTCTTCCTATGACATGAAGCTGCTATATACACATTAATATTGAGTTTCTTTCCTTGTTTATACTCTTAAAGATGCATCACTAATAATTAGTTCAAATGGGTGATCACTAGTCCATTTCCTTTGTTATGGTAGATTAGCTCTAAATGAAGACGCCTCAAAGTTGTCTTGATGTGTGACTAAGTTTTAATTGGAAGAAACTCCCCTTGAGTTTGTGGATCTTTGATTTAATGTTGGGGTCCTTTCTATGTGTGATCTAAAATGACTTTCAACTCCTATTGATGGCTCAACGGATGTTGAATTTTGCCTTTCGATGGATGATGCAGTTTGTCTGGCAATGGATAATGCACTTTGTCTTTCAACGGATGTAGAATTCTTTGCTTCATTTGTTGCCTATTTTTCTGCATTTTCCTTAGAAATTATTTCTTGATCACTTTCATCATCACTTTCATCACAGTTCATCTCAACATTGTCAAATTTGAGGCTTTCATGAAAACCTTCATCTTGCAGTCCTTTAATCTTCTTATCATCAAACACAACATGTACACATTCCATAATAATGTTGTTTCTAAGATTGTAGAGCCTATATGTTTTTCCCGCAACATATCCAACAAATATACCTTCATCAGCTTTGGTATCAAACTTTCCATGTTGCTCAGTTTGATTCCTTAGAATGTAGCATTTGCATCCAAAGACATGAAGAAAGTTAAGTGTTGGTTTCCTATTTTTAAACAATTGATAAGGAGTCATGCATTCTGCTTGATTGACCAAAGAAATATTCTGAGTATAGCATGCAGTATTTACAGCTTCTGCCCAAAAATAAGTTGGTTACTTTGATTCTTCTAGCATTGTCCTTGCAGCTTCAATAAGAGATCTATTTTTTTTTCCACCACTCCATTTTGCTATGTAGTCCTTGCTGTTGAAAACTCATGCATGATCCCATTTTCTTCACAAAACAACCTCATTGCTGAATTCTTGAACTCAGTGTCACTCATGATTCTTCTTAATTTGAGATCAGGATGATTGTTGTCTTACCTTATATGATTGATAATGATTTCAATAGCTTTGTCTTTGGATTTGAGGAAATATGTCCAAGTGAAATTTGAGAAATCATCCACAATCACTAGGAGATATCTTTTCTTTGAGATTGACAACACATTGACTGGTCCAAATAAGTCCATGTGCAATAGTTGAAGTGATTTTTCAATTGTATATTCAAGCTTCGTTTTGAATGATGCCTTAATTTGTTTTCCCTTTTGACAGGCATCACACAATCCATCTTTTGAGAAAACTTGAGGAATTCTTCTTACTAGGTCTTTCCTGACTACTTCATTCATAGTCTTGAAGTTCAAATTAGACAGCTTCTTGTGCCACAACCAACTTTCATCTTGACTTGCTTTGCTGAAAATACAAGTAATAGAATCTGCATTGGATCAGTTGAAGCCAGATAGATACACATTTCCTTTTCTCACTCCAAAGAGAACCACTTTGTTGTCCTTTTTGTTTATAACAACACGGGCTTCTGAATTGAAGGTTAGAGAGTTGCCTTTATCACATAGCTGGATGATACTCAAAAGATTGTGTTTGAGTCCATCCAATAGAGCAACTTCTTCAATGATGACATTCTCCTTAGAAATCAAGCCATATCCCACAGTATACCCTTTGCTGTCATCTCTAAAAGTAATACTTGGGCCAGATCTCTCCTTGAACTTAGTGAGCAGGGTAGAATCTCCAGTCATGTGCCTTGAGCAACCACTATCCAGATACCAAAGATTCTTTCTGTCTCCCTGCACACATCAAAATTAAATCAAGTTGATTTTGGTACCCAAGTTTCCTTTAGTCCTGCCTTGTTAGCCTTCTTTTTAGGTTTCTTGGGCTTTTCCTCATTTGACTTAGGTGAATGAGATTCAACCTTGGTTATTAGAGGAGGGCTTTGAAAACCATTCATAATTGCAGAATTATCATGCACAAGTTGTTTAACATGAAATGGCATACTATGTGTAAACATGTTATTCTAGTATGACATGCTAAATGGCATTTGAGGCATATTGAATGTAGCATAGTTAGGATTTTATGCAAATGGCATATTAGCAAATTGTGCATTCAAATTTTTTGTGCATGCATAACATTTATAGGCATTATGCGCATGTTGGGAAATGAGGGAGGTGCAGATATGGGTGCAGGCATAATAGATTTTCATTTAACTAACAAATAATTAACACTACCACACTTAACACAGATTTTTCTAGGTGCATATTTATCAGGTGTGTAGTTGTTATGTTTCTTAATCCCTACTTTCCCATTCCTGTTGTTTTTCCTTTTGGAGTCTGCCTTGACCTCAATTTTCTCTAATCTGTCATTCAGTTGCTTCATTGACAGATGCCCCACATTCACTCTTTTGTTCTCCTTGACTTGACTTGATTCTTCTGTAACATAGTTCTTAGAAACTGATCCATATTTCTCATCAAATTTAGTTATTTTAGCTTTCCTAATTGGCTTCTGTTCTGTCAACGGATGAACATCCTTATTTTTCAACAGATAATTCCTTTTATCTCTCGACGGATAAAGTTCATCATCCGTTGATTCCACATCTGTCGATAATCCTTCAACCAACTAAGGATCCAGTTTCTCCTTTCTTTTTTCCAAGCTTCTTCACAGAATGATTCTATTCCTTGAACTTTAGCAATTTGGGCATGAACATTTCTTGATGACTTCCAAGCATTGATTACCTCTTGCTCTCGTTCAAGCTGCTTTCTCAAAATTTCCTCTTTCTTAAAAGATTCATTCAATTCATCTTTTGCAATCGTACAATCTATCTTCAGTTTCTAAAACTCAACAAAATAAGCTTCTAAAACAGTATTCCTCTCACTTAAAAAAAGATTGTTATCTTTAATTTTTGTGTTCTCTTTAGTGAGTGATTTAAGTGTAACACGCAAGTGATATAATTCTGTTGACATGTCATTTATAGCATCATTACACTTATCATTAGAAAGATGTGCTAGATTAGTAGTGATTACCTGATTTCTTGAAGAATTAACTTCTGCTTCATCTGATTTGGCCATTAGAGCTAGATTGACATAGCTTGTTTCTTCATCTTCATCAACCCCATCAGTTGCCCAGTCATTTTCTTGAGTAAAGAAAGCCATTTTCTTTCATTTGTGCAATTCAAAGTACATCTTTTTGTAATCCATAGGCTCAAACTTCTTTTTCTCGAAATCAGGCTTTCTGCATTCATTAGCAAAACGACCACTCAAGCCACATTTGAAATACTTGAATTTAGATTTATCCACCATGTTTCTATTTGGCTTGATTGCTCTAAAATTCTTTTTGAATTTGAGCTGGGCAAATCTTCTTGATAGGAAAGCTAGATGTTCATCTATGTCCTCTATTTCATCCTGACTAAGATGATCTTCATGCTCAGCCATTAGCCTTTTTCCTTTGCCTTCACAAATCCTTGAGTTTGGTGCAGATTCCACAGCTTCAACCTTTATCTCTTTCACTCTCTCTTATTCAGCTACCAATGCAATAGATCCTCCCTTCTTCCTTCCTTTCTCTATCCGCTCATCTTCTTCCAACTCGAGCTTATAAGTTTTTAAAATACCATACAGTCTCTCCAAGGTAAACTCCTTATAATCTTGAGAGTTTCTAAGAGAGACAATTATAGGCTTCCAGTCTTTTGGTAGAGATCTAAGGAATTTCAGGTATTATTCTTTTGTCTGGTAGATTCTTTCATGCAGCTTCAGTGCATTTAATAGTTTTTGAAATCTACTAAAAATGTCACTCAAAGATTCACCGTCTTCATAATAAAAGTGCTCATACTGCTGGATTAGAAGTTGCATCTTGTTTTCCCTAACTTGTTCAGTTCCATTACATATAATTTGTCTTACGACCAGCATTTTGTGTAATATTATTTGTGAAATTTGTATAATATTAGAGCCGATTATAAATATACTCAATGATTGTACGTTTGTGTGAATGGAAATTTCTGCATTATAAATTGTTTTATGTAGAATATAAATTTTTTAAAGCAAGAGTTTTATTAATTGCCCTTATTTTTGATTTATAAGGAATATTCTATACCTTGGAAAATTTCTTTTAAAAATTATTTCATTCACAAATTTCAAAAGTGATCTCGTAAAATTTCTAAAAAATCCAAGTTATTTATGGTATAAATTTTATAATTTTTGAACTTTTATTTTATTTTATAAAAATAAATCTTTGAAAATTAATTGCTTAGTAATTATCAAATTATATGGTACCCTTGTATGCAAATACTCTTCCATTCAACTAAGGGGCAAGAAAGGCATTTCCAACCCCATTCACTTTCATTCTACTAGCCAAGTTACCACTTTGTCCTTGCATGAAAATCTATCTAACTTTAGCTAGAAGGTTACTCTTGTCATTTCCTAAATCCACTCACTTGTGGTAAAATCAAAAGCATAAAAACCAAGCAAATATAATGATCACTCCACTTTCACTCCACCATTCCACACCCCCTCCTTTCTCCTCCCTCCCCTCTCGGCCCTCCTCCCTCTCGGCTCTTTTGCCCGAGCCCCACCCCCTCTTTTCTTTCATTTTTCATTCAAGCTTCTATCTCCAATTCAAGTAAATGTTACTTCCTATATCTTGATCGTATATAATCCAAAGAGTTTTGAGTTTGCATGTCAAAGTTTTAGTTGGAACTCAAAGTACAATCTTGATTCTCATGGATTTAAGGTTGTATTTTGAGAGAACTACAAGGAATGGTGAAATTCCAAGTCATGAGAATGAGGCTCTTGATTTTAAATGGTCATTTCCCTTCCATTTCATTCGTCCATGACCTTGGGGAAGCCGAATGAATGGTTCTTGAGGTTGTTTGTTGACTTGTTTCAGTCCTATGTGTTTTTGGTCGTGATAACATGAATTTTGTAACCAAAACTTGATAAAACCCTTTGCATGCTAAGAGATCATTTAGTTATAGCTTATGCTATGCTTTCATATTGATGTTATGATAATATTTATTTTGGAAACCATACTGTTTTTGTTTGAATATTCAAAGGCATGCATGCATGTAAACCACTCATGTATTTCGAAAGTTTTTGATCATTTGGATTGATTTTTGTTAGTAAGCCTTAATTTCAGTAAGGTTAAGATATTAATCTTGATTTGTGCTCCTTGATATGTGATGTTAATTCGTATATATTTAAAAAGAAGATATAACTTGTCGTTTTCAAAAAAAAACTTGATTACTTGTAATTTGTGTAATATGTTAACCTTTATTTTGCTATGTTGCACCTTAGGTAAGGATGATCTCCACCGAGTTTATTTTGAGTGTAAGGGAGTTAGTTCAGTAGAACACCTTAGTTAAGGTTTGGTTTGAGTTTTTGGTTGTTGTTGGTTGGGTTTGTTAAGTAAGAACCTTGGTGAAAGAAGAGTATTAGTTTCTGCAGAAAATCAGTTTGGTACCCTGAGGTTTAGAGTGAGATTTGACCTTGTCATTTTTGTGCACTTTGAGGCCCAAGCCACCAGAAGCTAGAACTAGGAGTATACAATAGGTTTTAGGTGTTTTTTGGAGGTTTGTAAGATGTTTGGTTAGGTGCACGAGTGGAAACACCAAATCTGTCCAGCAGGGGACAGTTTTGTTGCAACTTAGAAATGGGAAGTTTTGACCTTGTCATAAGTAGGCCCTCATTAGGATCTGTTGGGCCTTAGTTAGAGGGAGTGTCAGAGGAGTTTTTCCAGCCATATTTCATAGGATTTAAGTTAGAACCATGTCTCATAAGTTAGTTCAAATTAGGACCCTTTTCTTCCCAGAAAAACAGGGGAGTCATGGACTTTAAGCTTAGGCCTAGGGAGTCCCAAGCTAGGCCCTTGAGCCACATCAAGTTTGGGAGTTTCCTTATGATTAGAAGAGTCTAGTTTAGAAGTTTTGAAGGAAAATTTGAAGTGTAAGAGTGCCAAACACACCCAAGAAACCTTAGAGGTCATTCTGAAATTTACCATAATAAGCACCTTCACTTACCACATAGTTTTAGAGCACTTATGAGTGATGCCTAGGTTGACCACCATAGTTGCAAGATAGCATATAGTCATTAGAGTGAAAGGCCCAAGTTAGGGTCAATAGGAATTGGATGGTTTAGTAAAGGCACTTCGAGTAGGAAGCCAAAATTTGGAGATTTTGTCTAGTTTAGCGACCAAGTGACTTAAGTATGTGGAGCGAAATCATCCAAGCCTAGTGTTGCAATATGGCATGTGTGATATTATTTGGTACTTAAATATGGTATGTGAGCATATGTGGCTATGTGTACTATTATGTTATAAGGTGATTGTAAATTGCGTGTATATAGGCCTAAGTGCCATTGTGTTTAATTTCAGTTTGCAAATAGGTTGAGTTGGTGAGAATATATGATAATGAGGTTATTATTATTTATGTAGGATCTCGAGATGAGGGTAAACTTACCATAAAGGTCAAGTAAAGCTTCCAGTTGCTCCTACCTTCCAGTCCAGTCCAGCCTTTTTCAAGGCAAGTGATTCAACCTGCTTTTCTTCTCGTTTACACTGCAAGTGTGTGATAACTAGTTCCTATATATGGTGCGAGTATTCTGATTTACCGTGATATACATGAACCAAGTGTTTTTCAAATCTATCTCGTATTATATACCATGAGCCCTCAAGTGTCTATTGCAAGTAATTTTACCTTATTTGAAGATTGTTATGCAAGTAGATCAAAAAGTCATGTTATGGTAGTATACCAAAGTAATTGTGATGTTGAACCACGTGTAAGTTATAATCAGTAACCTCAGCTTGAAGCCTAAAAGCCAGTCATTCCTTAAAGATTTGTTAATGATTGTTTGATAACCCTATCCTTACCCTAAAGCGTGATACCCTTTTATACCTTGAGCTGATGATCACTTTCTTTATATTTTAATACCTATATCATACCTGGAACCAGTGATGCTTATCTTCTTGATATTTTAATACCTATACCTTATTTGAAACCATTGCTTTAAGCCTAGTCTAGCATTACTCTTTCATATTATCCGATAGCCTTACTAAATCTCCTTGTCAAAGTCCTTGTAAACATAAACCTTTCAAATACCCTGATAGAGTAAAGTCTAGTGGATCATGGCCTTAGTGGATATATTCTTAGTGTTTCATAGTGGATTTATACCCCTTGATAAAGATATTTACTGCTTAAGAAATTAATTTTCAATCGACATCCGTTTTTGAAATGATTAAAAATTTGGATTTTCAGTCCCAAAGGGGGACATATGTTTGCTTTAAATAGTGGATCTGGACTGAAACGCAAGTCCTTTCCGCACTTAAATTGTAGGCTTAAAAGCTGCCTAGGGATCCCATTAATGTTTTAGAACCCAGCGAGGTTCGGGATTACTTCGCGGCTGATCACCGGCTGTAATCCGTAGCGTCATAAAATGTTTTTTTGATTAAGAAATGATTTTGGAAATGTTTTGATACAAACAAATGATGTCGTCACCCAACAGTCTATCTCTTGTAATTATTAGCTCTATCTTCCCATTGTTATTCTTTTATCTTGTTTTATTGTATAGCACTTGTTGAGCATTTGGCTCACTACTTGTTTTCACCCTGATATTACAACTAGCAGCTATGGTTAGATTCAAGCAGACAGCATGTAAGACTTGTGATGCCGATGCGTATGTTCGAGCTCAGGTAGAATAAGAGATAGTTTTGTGTGAGGACTCGATGTTAAAAATCAGGTTGTAATAGTTAATAGTGTTGGGCTGTTCCAAACCCTAAACTGTAAGATCTTGGATTCAGTTATGTTTACTATCTTTTGTTAACTATTGTAATAATTTGTATAATATGTATTGTCAAGTTGGGGGCGTGACAGGTTTTGGTATCAGAGCTACGGTTCAGAGTCCCTGGACAAGCCAAATAGGTTATAGGATATATGTATAAGTTATAGGATATTATGCGAGAGAGTAGGTTGAGCAAATCTATCATTAATACTCTTCTTATATATATCTATGTATGGTTTGTCAGCAAAGGGCGCACTCCTCGTCATCCTCTGGGTCGGATGACATTATTGCTTTCTATGTGTATGCCGAGTTGAGGCGCGAGTTCGACATGCTTCAGGGCAAGTACGACCGACTGTTGGACCGATTGAAGAACGTGTATCCGGACAGCCGAAACTTTGAAGGAAAGCCTAAGGAGCAGATGACTGCGAGACTTGAGACTTTGGTTTAGTACGTCAACACTAAGCTTGAGGAGATGCCATCGCACCGAGACCGTACCAGCCAGTATATCATCCAGATGATGGCGGACGAGCTCCAGAGTATTGTAAAGATGCTTCGAGAGGAGAAGACTACCAAACCCTGTTCTGATGGAGTGGAGCCTTAGTTCTTTCCATTGTCTACCTTTCATGTTGTATTATCGGACTTTGTAGAATTCCCTGTTGTTTCCTTTAAATAAGCATGTTATTCCTATAATCAGACTTTATTCTAATCTTGATGTATCTTGACCTTTAAATTTCAATTATTATGCATTATCGTTCCGTTTGCTTTCAAATGTTATTTTACGCCTTTATATGCATCACCCTATTCGTTTAAATTAAAATTTGACCTCATATGTGAACAAGAATGCCATGTGACACACTCGAATTATCTCATTGATCATAGCTGTTTTGACATAACTTTTATTTCAGGATCATGCCACCCAAAAGGAAGAACCCAACAACCATATCTAACACATATCCTAATATTCTTCGATTACTGGAAACCTTACAAGAGCAAACAAATGCTATAGCTCAACAACAACTAACTCTTCAACAACAGTTTGAAAACCAAGATAACCGTGAACCACACCAACCACCTGATCCAGCAGTACCATCTTGACAAGTTGTTACTTTCAAAGCTTTTTAGAATGTGAATCCACCTGCATTTCATGATACCACTGATCCAGTAATAGCTAACACATGGATTAAGGAAATGGAAAGGGCTTTTAAATTGGTACAGTTAGGGGACGATCAGAAGACACCATATGCTACTTACTTCCTGAAGGGCGATGTCATCTATTGGTAGGATTCAGTGAAAGCTATGGAAGCAAATCAGCAAGTTTCTTGGGAAAGATTTAAGAAGTTATTTCTGGAAAAGTATTACCCTAAGTACATGCAGAATCAGATGGAGCTTAAATTTCTTGAATTAAAGCAAGGGAGTATGTCTGTACTCGAGTATGAGAAGAAGTTCATAGAGCTGTCAAGGTTTGTGACAAAGTATACCAGCAGTGAGGAGGAAAAAGCAAAGAGATTCCAACAAGGATTAGAGTCTTGGATAAGAGATAGAGTGGCTATGTTTGAGCTTGATACTTATGCAGGCGTAGTGTAGAAAGCTGCTCTGATTGAGAGTAATGGGATGCAGTCAAGGAAGGAAAGGGATAACAAGAAGAGGAAGGTTCCATTCTGTGGAGAAAAGTCTGAAGCCGGAAACTCACAAGACAGGAATGTAAAAGGATTGGATTCCACAAAGGTGGAAATTTTCAGAAGAAGGGAAATTTGAGCAAAAGACAAGAATCAAAGGGGAACCACCAGGAAAACCAATGACAAGTTGGAGAAAACAGATTTCTAAGACCAGAATGCAAGCATTGTGGAAGAAGGCACCCCGGAGTGTGTAATAAGCTCAGCATGACATGCTATAGGTGCAACCAGAAGGGACATTTGGCTAACGAGTGTAAGATGCCGAAGCCGGGAGTTACATGCTACAAGTGTGGAAAGACTGGACACATAGCTAGGTAGTGCAAGTCAACCGGACCAGTCAAAGCTCTGATGAACGTGACAAGTGCAAGCGTGCCAGCTGAGGTATTGGCCTTACCTCCACCGTCTACAACAACTCTGCAAGCAATAACAAGGACATTCGATTTAAAAATGAAGGACAGTGTTCAGAATTCTGAGGTGATAGTAGGTACACTTTTACTAAATAATGTCGAGGCTAAAGTATTGATTAATTCTGGAGCGACGAGATCTTTCATATCAGAAACTTTTGTTGATAAACTTCAATGTGATAAAATGGTTATGAACGAGGTAGTAAATGTGGTAATTGCGAATCAAGAGAAGATTCCTGTGAGTCAACTTTGCCCAAAGTGTGAGATTAATATTTCAGGGTATAAATTTTCAGCCGACTTGATACTCTTCAAGTCGGGAGAGTTCGATATAATTTTAGGCATGGATTGGTTAGGGAAGAATAACGCTCAGATTAATTATAAGTCCAAGAAGGTGTATTTAAAGACGGAGAGTGGAGAGAAAATAGTATTTAAGGGACAGAGGCAAGAGCAACTGTTTTTTACAATCGTCCAGGCTAAGAAGTTGCTTAGGAAAGTGTTAGTCCCTTAACAATATAGCAAGAATTACAGAAGGGGGGGGGGGGGTTGAATGGAATTCTTTATCTTTTTCTTGAAATAAAAATGTTCAACTCGATTATAGATATATCTGTTTTGATTAGCACAATGCGGAATATAAACTTTAATGAATCAAAACAAGAGTAATTAAAAACAAGAGTCTTTAAAAACTTTCTGGTGGATTTAAACAATTCCACAAGAGATATATATTAATATATCGAGAGAACTCTGTGTGCAGAAATGCTCACAGCTGCTTTTACAAGATAGAACAACTAAGAACACAGGAAATGCTAAAGATAGTGCTTACAAAGATTTCTCTGTGTTTGTTTCTAAGCTAACTTAGTTTTCTTAGTTAGTTTTTTTATTTGCTACTCTCTTGGTTTATATATATTACCAAGATTACAAAGTCAAAAGAACTGAATAAATATAAAATCTAACAGTCTTGATCTTTGCTGTTTTTCGTCCTCTATGACCCAGTTAATAGGCTTCCACAGTGTTTGTATCCAATCTCGACGGCTGTGTGTCAGCTTTCACTGTTCAACTGATGTTTGAATCTTGATATTATCATCCGTCGACTTTTAGATCATCCGTCGATGACTTACTTGATCATCCGTCGACTGCTATTTTGAACATCCGTTGAGAGTCATTTGATCATCCGTCGAAGCTTTGTTAAGCATCCGTTGATAGCTATTTTGGCACTTGACTTCATTTCACTTATAAAGAATTACAAGACATTGCTTATGTACAGTTAATCAACCTATTCTGCATATCTAGTTAAAGTCAACATGACTTATATGCTACTACAGATTCTATACAAAGGTGCATACAACACTGTGCTACAAAATTATCATTTTATAAGCTACTCACTCGATGGATAATAGATTACTCATCCGTCGGTACTCAAAATGAGTTATCCGTCGGAACTATAATTCTTATCCGTCGAGTGCTACATTATTTCACTAAGTAAAATCTACTTAGATGTTTTGTTTAGGTAATCATCAAGTGCACAACATATTCACAACAATCTCCCCCAATTTATGTCTACTGGAATTGTAGCCATAAATTAAGAGACACTTGATGATAACAAAACATCCTAAACATATATCTTTAAAGATAAGTAGATAAAACTGAAAGTGCTTCAATTTAAACAAGGTATACAAGGTTTGGCTCACAGTCAATTCAAGATGCTCCTCTAGCCTGAGCAGATTTTTCTAGTTTCTTGAAGATCTGGATCTTCTTCCAAGCTTTCTGTTATTTTTTTCAATTTGATTCTGGAGCTGTCTGTGGAATTCTAATTCATCAGATTCTGAGAGATCTAACATTTTTTGCATTTCCAAAAGAGTCTCATTGCTAGAGATACTCAGTTGGTCTTCTAGTCTGAAGAATCTTCTCACACCCTTGTCATCCATGAATTCCATTAGCCAGTAGGGCCTTAGATGCACTCTTCTCCTTGTGTATGGGATGATAAGAGTTTTGGGTAGTGCATCTTTGGCTCTAACACTCCTTAGCTCTTCAATCTTCTTCAATACTAATCTTCTTGCAGTTACATTAAACCCAAAGTTTTTCTTGAAGGATGAATAGACTTTGATCAACACAGCTTGGCTTTCTTGAAGTATCCTGTGAAGAGGCCACTGAATCTCCCTTCCTCCTTTGTACTTGAATACCAACCTTTCAGGTAGGTTTCTGTATGCATCAATTGCCCTTACCTCATCCAGCTCCTCCAGATAAAGGTTTAGGTCTGAAAATTCCTTGATGTCACACAAGTACAAGTAGTCTCCTTTGTTGATCTTGGGTTGAGCTTTGACTACTGCCTTGGATTTGAGAGGTGACAGCTTCACTTTCTTGACTGCCCTTGATTTTGTCCTTCTTGGCTTGGTGAGAATTGGCAAGTTGAAGTCAGGTATTGGTAATTTATCCCACTCTATTGGCTCATCCTTTGGCACAATAGGCTCTCCATGTATGTTCCTGTAGGGGTCCACCACCCTTATGTCTTCAAATACCACAGAGGGCTTTGATGCTTGAGTTTCAGCTTTAGTGGATTCCATTGGAAATTGATCTTCCAATTCCTTGTTAACAATATCCAACTTTCTTTTTGTTCTTTTAGCCAATTCTTTCTTTCTTGGAGATTTCTTCTGTTCTTCAATCTTCTTCTTTGATCCAGTAGCTTGAGTTGGTTGAGAGGGAATTTGTTGAGAAGAGTTCACAGCCTGTAGCTTGGTCAGGATAGCAAACTGTTCTTTCTTTTGTTTAGACTTCTTTGCATCTAGAGCAGCTTGCCTCTTTTCCTGCTTCAATCTGGCTTTTTCTTCTTCCTTTGCTTGAGCAAATTGTGGATGTCCAGCTACCACACAAATTTCCTTCCCATTTCTGATTATCTTTGCAATTCTCTCTCTTGAGGCTGAATCAGCTGGATCTTTGTAGAGAAGAATAGATCTTGACAGAAGCTTCTTTTCATCAGGCTTGGGTGTCTCATACACAGTATCCATAGGGTTCTTCAAAGATGACTTTGGATAGTTTTTCCTTGGTTTAAGAATCATCTCAGCCTTTGTAGTCTTGATGCAGGAAGTTTGTCCTTTCTCCAGATAGTTCATGCTCATCTCATTCACATTGATTGGCTTGACAAGAGAGTGATGGATTGCTGACTGATCTGGTTCCTTGACTAGTTGAAACTTTCTCTGTATTTCCTCATCAATCTTTTTCCAGTTGATCAGAGTCAACTCTTCTTTATCAGCATCTTTCAAACTTGCTACTGCTGCATTTATAAGATCTATACCATCTACAACTGGTGGCTTGGAGATAGTAATTGAAGGTATAATTACTTTGCTGATTTGAACTACAATGTTCTCCCCCTTAGTTGGTCCTTTCTCCCCCTTACTTGATTCTCTCTCCCCCTTTTTGTTATCATCAAGTGAAGGAGTTAGGCCTTGTGCTTTAGCCAGTTGCATGAGAAGATTTATCTGAGTCTATTGATTTTGAAGAAGTAGGGCCACTGAATTCTCAATAATTTGAACTCTGGTCTCCAGCTTGGCTATCTTCTTTTCAGAATCTGATTCTCTTCTCAACCTTTGTAATAAATCATGCATGATACCATATGGCATTAGTGAATCCAGTTTCTCAGAGTTGTGTGTCTTTAAGTCAGCTATCTCCTTTTTCAATTCATCCACACTGATATTCTGTCCGGAGTGTTGGATCTTCATTAAGTGCAAGGAGTCTAGATGAGCTTTAAGAATAGCCTTGGTACCTGCATCTGAAACTTCCTGAAGGGCTTGCTGAATAGCTGTTACTTGTCTTACCAAGGACACCTCAAATTATCCTGGTGTAAAGTCCTTTGCCCATGCCCATTCAGGTAAACTTAAAGCAGATGTTTGGCCTTCAGCTCCCCCTAAGTTCATGCTTCTATTCAAAGAACTAGAGTCATCATCATCAGAATTTACTCCAAATTCTTCAGATGGCTCTCCAGCTTGAGGAGGCATCCTGTTGACAGCAGCTTTATCTCTTTGAAGAGACTCTGTGGTGTGCACTAAGTGTAAAGTCTGCTCTGCCTCCACATTGCCCTGAGTAGCCAACAGTTGATAGGCTGAAACAGGATGAGTAAAAGTGTCAGCGTCCAAGGAAATGTTATCAATTACATCTTTGTAATGTTGCTGAAATTGTCTTTCCTTTTCAGCATCATCCACAATCATTGACTCACTAGCAATGACTGGCTCCATCCTTATTGCTCCAGTACCTGCTTTTCTCTCATGTTCTCCCTTTTGTTGTATCAGGGTCTCACCCTGGCTCCCCACCCTCACACCCTCACCTTCACCTACTAAGGTGGGACTCCTCTCACTCACTTTTGCCAATCCTGAATGAATGGATTGCTGAGATTCACTATTTTCCTCTCCTTTTGCCTGGGAGCAACCTAGCCTCTCACTCAATACACTCTCCTCTCTCAGTCCTAAGAGTGATTGTATTACCACCAAATCTTCTGCACTAGAAATTATTAAAGTTTAAAGTTGTGCAGAGACACTCGACGGATAAATGATATCCGTCGGGTGAGTGGTAAAGCTATCCGACGGATAACTGCTGTTAAGCTTATCCGTCGGGATATAATCACTACTCGACGGATGAGCAATATCCATCGAGAGAGTAGAAATGAATGAGGTGGGAAGAGAAACTATTGTTGACTCTGTGTTGATTGAAGTTATTTGAGGCACATATGTCACAATAGAATCAGAAAGAATTGGCAAGTGAGCCAACAGGTCATCTAAAAGATGATGCTCACTTGCACTAGATTTTGGCTTCCCCAACAGAGTTAAAGAAGGGGAATCAGGAATTGAAGTGTTTATCATGTCCACTTCCAGTGAGTTGGTTGGTGAGTATTGTGTTTCAGTGGCTTCTATCAAGAGAGATTTTGGCTGTGACTCCACATTTATTGGAGCCACATCAATCTGAATTTGAGAAGGTGCAGGGACTGTGTCTTTAGCACCAGTTTGCACTAAGTGTGTGTCCTGTGCATCCCCAGTTGTTTTGGATTTCTTCTTTCTAGTGTAAGTTTGGTGTAGGCTTGTGTCCCTAACCCTCTTGGCCTGTGCTCTTGGATGAGAGCTTTGTTCAATAGCCACATCCTTTTGGAAGGATGCATCTACAAATGAGCTTCTGTCTTTTTTAAGCACTGCAGTTTGTTGGGAAACTGCAGTGTGGCTAGGCTGGGATTCACTATCTCTCCAACCTTATCCTTGGGGTTTCTTTGATGTTCACCCCTTCCCTCACCTATCTTACCCTCCTTCACACTCCCCTCTTTGTGTTTGGTAGGATTTTCAACTGGTACCTTTTGAGAGATACCAGAGGGGGTTTTCTTTGATTTGGATTTAAGAATTGCAGTTGTTTTGGCAGCTTTGGTAGGCAACTATTTGGTCATTGTCACAGTTGCCATAGCTATGCCTGAAGTCAAAGAAATAGAAGGGATTGGAATAGTTGAGAGTGTAGATGAACTTACCTCTCTTACCTGAGGTGCCATCATTACAGGAAAATAGAACATTGGCACATCCTTGTGATGGTTGGCTCTGTTCAGATCTGTAATGATTCTTCTCTCTTGAACCCAACACGCTAATTTGTTGGTTGGGTTCTCAAGTACAATCTTTTCACAAAGATGGTTAGCCAAAAGCATAAAAAATCTAACATATTAAATATTCTTTCCTCTTTTGGCTAAGTCACCTAGTTTGTAACCTAACTCATACACAACCAGATAACTTAAGTTGTAATATTTGTCTGTAACTAGCATGTATAGCATGTTAAGCATGGAAATGTTTACAGAATCAAAATTACTGATTTTTCTAGAAAAGACCTTAGTTACTACATCACACAAGTAACTCCATTCCTTCCTAAGACCTAGTCTTCTAATTTCACTTAGTTTTGCAGTAGGAAGTGCATAATGAATGGAATTTAGCATATTGACAATATCAGTGTCAGTGTGTGGTGCAGTAACATTGTCATCAGGAATCTTGAAACATGCTTTTATGACATCACTATTGATACAGAAAACATTACCTTTGATGGTCAGAGTGATGGTTTTGTCAGTAGAGTTGTAGATTGCTGTTGTCCACATCTCCTCAACAACTTCACAATAAATTGTGGGTGATTCCAGCATAGCAGAACTTAACTTGCAGTTCTTCACGAAGTCCATCATCTTATGATAGTCTTCAGATTGCTGAATCCCCTTATTGACCAAGGCAGTGAAGTTGTTCTTCTCATAGATGAACCCAGTCTGTGACATGATCTTTACTACGGGTGCCATTGTTAGGGAAGAAAAGTTTTGAAGAGAAAGATGATTTTTTCTTGAGAGAGAATGAAATAAGACAGTTGAATTTGAGAATGATAAAAGAAAATGATTAGAATGAAATAGGCTTTTATACTTTGCTCAAACTCAACGGATAGAAATAATAAAGAAAAATAAATTACCCAATAGAAACTGCCTAAAATTACCGTTTTAAAATAAACTTTAAAAATTCCACCCATTATCCGTCATGTAATGCTTATAAACTGTAAGTATACTCGATGGATAATGTTCAGGGAATTAACGGTTAAGATTTAGACACTTCGACGGATGAGGATGAAATGTTATCCGTCGAGCTTTAAAATATTCCAGAAAAGTAATTGATTTTTATTACAATTTGTATATCGACGGATGACTCAACCCGATGGATAATGGTCATCCTTCGAGAGACAAATTTTGACTTAGCCAAAATTTCATCCAAGACTAAAAATCAACTAAATTTCTGGCTTCTTTTCAACTTGCAAGAATAATTCAGATAAATTCAAGAGTAATTAAGCATACCTAACTCACTTACCAACCTAGAAAAGGTGGATTCATCCAGTGGCTTGGTAAAAATATCTGCAAGTTGCTTCTCACTTGGAACAAAATGTAACTCTACAGTACCATTCATTACATGTTCCCTTATGAAATGGTACTTGATGTCTATATGCTTTGTCCTTGAATGTTGCACTGGATTTTCAGTGATGGCAATTGCACTTGTGTTGTCACAGAAAATAGGAATCCTTTCAACTTGCAAACCATAGTCTAGCAATTGATTTTTCATCCATAAAATCTGTGCACAGCAACTGCCAGCGGCAATATATTCAGCTTCAGCTGTAGAAGTAGAAATTGAATTTTGCTTTTTACTGAACCAGGACACAAGCTTGTCTCCTAGAAATTGACAGATTCCTGTTGTGCTTTTTCTATCAATTATGCAACCTGTATAATCTGCATCTGAATAACCAGTTAGATCAAAACCAGAATCTCTAGGATACCAAATGCCAAGGTTTGGTGTTCCTTTGAGATATCTGAAAATTCTTTTAATAGCTATCAAATGAGACTCTCTAGGATCAACCTGAAATCTAGTACACAAACATGTAGCAAACATTATATCTGGCCTACTGGCTGTTAAGTACAGAAGTGAGCCAACCATGCCTCTATAACTTGAAATATCCACAGACTTTTCAGTAGTGTTTAGTTCAAGCTTAGTTGCAGTGGCCATGGGAGTTTTTGCAGATGTGCAATCCATCAGATCAAACTTCTTTAAAAGATCAAAAATATATTTAGTTTGACTAATGAATATTCCATCACTAACTTGCTTAACTTGTAAACCAAGAAAGTAAGTTAGTTCTCCCATCATACTCATTTCATACTTGCTTTGCATCAGTTTGGCAAACTTTTTACAAAGTTTTTCATCTGTAGAGCCAAAAATAATATCATCTACATAAATTTGAACAAGTATGCTAGAGCCATTCACATTTCTGAAAAATAAAGTTTTATCTACAGTACCTCTTGTGAAGTGATTTTCTAAAAGGAACTTTGATAAAGTGTCATACCAGGCTCTAGGTGCTTGCTTCAGTCCATAAAGTGCTTTCAATAGATAGTAGACATACTCTGGGAAATTTGGATCTTCAAAGCCAGGAGGTTGACTTACATACACTTCTTCCTCCAAATCTCCATTCAGAAAGGCACTTTTGACATCCATTTGATAGACCTTGAAATTGGCATGGGCTACATAGGCTAAGAAGATTCTGATGGCTTCAAGTCTTGCAATAGGAGCAAATGTTTCATCAAAATCTATCCCTTCTTGTTGACAATAGCCTTTAGCAACCAATCTTGCTTTGTTCCTTACTACTATGCCATTTTCATCCATCTTGTTTCTGAATACCCATTTGGTGTCTATTGGATTCTTTCCTTTAGGCTTGGGTACCAGCTTCCATACTTTATTCCTTTCAAATTGGTTTAGCTCCTCCTGCATAGCTAAAATCCAATCAGGATCTAATAAGGCTTCTTCTACCTTCTTTGGTTCTTCCTTAGACATGAAGCTGCTGTATAGACATTCTTCTTGAGTTGCTCTCCTGGTTTGAACTCTGGAAGAAACATCACCAATAATCAGTTCAAAGGGGTGATCTTTTATCCATTTCCTTGGTTGAGGTAGATTAGCCCTAGATGAAGAGACCTCAATGTTGTCTTGATGTGTGATTGAGTTTTGATTGCTAGAAACTCCCCCTGAGTTTGTGGATCTTTGATTTGAAATTGGGGTGCTTTCTATGGGTGATCTGCCTTGACTTCCTGCTCCTTTTGATAACCCGACGGATGGTGAATTTTGAGTACCGACGGATGAGGCAGGTTGTCTTCCGACGGATAATACAGATTGCCTTCCGATGGATGAAACATTATGTAACTCGACGGATGTTGAGTTTTGTGCTTCATTTGTAGTAAATTTGTCTGCATTATCCTTAGACACTGTTTCTTGATCACTTTCATCATCACTTTCTTTACTGACCATCTCAACATTGTCGAATTTGAGGCTCTCATGGTAATCTCCATCTTTTAGTCCTTCAATCTTTTTATCATCAAACACAACATGTATAGATTCAACAACAATGTTGGTTCTTAGATTGTAGACTCTATATGCTTTACCAACAGCATATCCAACAAAAATTCCTTCATCTGCTTTAGCATCAAACTTCCCATTTTGATCAGTTTGATTTCTCAGAATATAGCATTTACAGCCAAAGACATGAAGAAAGTTCAGAGTTGGCTTCTTATTCTTGAACAATTGATAAGGTGTCTTGCATTTTGCTTGATTAATCAGAGAGATGTTCTGAGTGTAGCATGCAGTGTTGACAACTTCAGCCCAGAAATATGTTGGTAATTTTGATTCTTCAAGCATTATCCTTGCAGCTTCAATAAGGGATCTATTCTTTCTTTCCACTACTCCATTCTGTTGTGGAGTCCTTGCTGCTGAAAACTCATGCAGGATCCCATTTTCCTCACATAATGCTCTCATGACATAGTTCTTGAACTCAGTTCCATTGTCACTCCTCATTCTTCTAACTTTGAAATCAGGATGATTGTTAACTTGCCTTATGTGATTGATGATGATTTCACTAGCTTCATCTTTGGACTTTAGGAAATAGGTCCAAGAGACCTTTGAGAAATCATCTACAATTACTAGGCAAAATCTTTTCTTTGAGATTGACAAAACATTGACTGATCCAAACAAATCCATGTGAAGCAGTTGCAGAGGTTCTTCAATTGCTGAATCAAGTTTCTTCCTGAATGATGCTTTAATTTGCTTCCCTTTTTGGCAGGCATCACACAGTCCATCCTTTGTAAACTCCAGCAGAGGAATGCCTCTAACTAGCTCTTTCTTTACCAGCTCATTCATGGTCTTGAAGTTCAAATGGGAGAGCTTCTTGTGCCATAGCCAACTTTAATCTTGACTTGCTTTACTGAGAAGACAAGTTACAGATTCTGCTTTATTTGAGTTGAAGTCAGCTAGATACACATTTCCTCTTCTCACACCAGTGAGAACCACTTTGTTGTTTTGATTATTAATCACAACACAGGTTTCTTTGTTGAAGGTTACTGAGTTGCCTTTATCACAAAGCTGGCTGATACTCAACAGATTGTGTTTGAGACGATCCACTAAGGCAACCTCTTCAATGATGACATTGTCCTTTGAAATCAAGCCATATCCCATAGTATAATCTTTGCTGTCATCTCCAAAAGTGATACTTGGGCCAGCTCTCTCTTCAAACTCTGTGAGCAGGGTAGAATCACCAGTCATGTGTCTTGAACAACCACTATCCAAGTACCAAAGATTCCTTCTTTTTCCCTGCACACATCAAAATCAAATCAAGTTGATTTTGGTACCCAAGTTTCCTTGGGTCCTGCCTTGTTAGCTTTCTTCTTCTGTTTCTTAGGTTTTAACTCATTTGACTTATGAATTTCAGATTCTTCCTTAGTCATTTGGGTTGGGCCTTTGAAACCACTAGGTGCTACAGAATTATTATGCATGTTATGGCTAACAGGAAATGGCATGCTTGGTGCAAACATGTTATTCCAGTAAGGCATGCTAAATGGCATTTGAGGCATATTGTATGCAGCATAATATGGATTAGGTGCAAATGGCATATTAGTAAACTGTGCATTCATGTTCTTTGTAGGTATAGCATTAACAGGCATAGGAGGCATGGCATTCATGTTAGAGAATTGAGGCTGAACAGACATGGGAGTAGGCATGGCAGATTTGCAATTAACAGACAAATGATTTACACTACCACATTTGACACAGATTTTTCTAGGAGCATATTTGTCAGGTGTGTAGTTGTTATGTTTGTTAATCCCTACTTTACCATTCCTATTGTTTTTCCTTTTAGTTTCTGTTGTTACCTCTATCTTCTCAAGTCTGTCACTCGACTGTTTGACAGTCATGTGACCAACATTAGCCTTCTTCCCTTTCTTGGCTTGACTTGACTCCCCTGAAACAAAGTTCTTGGAAACAGACCCATACTTTTCATTTAGCTTGGTTAATTTGGCTTTACTAATGGGTTTGTTCACAGCCGATGGATGAGGATTTTTATCATTCGACGGATAACACATTTTGTTATCCGACGGATAGTCCTCATCATCCGTCGAGTCTACATCTGTCAGCAATCCATCTACCAAAATAGGTTCTAGTTTCTCCTTATTCTTTTTCCAGGCTTCATCACAAAAGGACTCAATTCCTTGAACCTTGGTGATTTGAGCATGAACATCTCTGGATGTTTTCCATGCTTTAATCACCTCATGTTCACGATCGAGCTGCTTCTTTAAAATTTCTTCCTTTTTCAAGGACTCAGTTAATTCCTCCTTAGCAATTCTACACTCAATTTTTAGTTTCTCAAACTCAACAAACTGAGACTCAAGCACATTATTCCTCTCACTCAAAAACAAGTTGTTTTCTTTGATTTTAGCATTTACTTTAGTGAGGGACTTAAGTGTAACACGCAAATGATACAATTCTGTAGACATGTCATTTATTGCATCATTACACTCAGCTTTAGATAAATGTGCAAGGTTTGTAGTAATTACCTGATTGCTTGAGGAACTTGTCTCTGTTTCATCAGACTTGGCCATAAGGGCTAGATTGACATAGCTGATCTCCTCATCTTCATCCAAACCATCAGCTGCCTAGTCATTCTCTTGTGTAATAAAAGCCCTTTCCTTCTGTTTGAGTAGATCAATGTATTTTTGCTTATAATCCACAGACTCAAATCTCTTCTTACTAGAATCTGACTTTCTACACTCATTTGCAAAATGCCCTGCCAAGCCACATTTGAAACACTTGAATTTTGACTTATCCACCATGTTTCTATTTGGCTTGGCAGCTCCAAAGTTCTTCTTGAACTTGAGCTTGGCAAATCTCCTTGAAAGGAATGCTAGGTGCTCATCAATGTCCTCCATGTCATCTTGACTCAAAGAATCTTCACTTTCTGCAGCTAGCCCTTTACCCTTGCTTTCACAGGCCTTTGAAGTTGATTCCACAGCTTCCATCTTCACTTCCTTCTCCTTTTCCAGTTCAGCAACTAGTGCAATGGATCCTCCTTTCTTCTTTCCTCTCTCCATTCTTTCATCCTGCTCTATTTCAAGCTCATAGGTCTTCAGAATGCCATAAAGTCTCTCCAAAGTAAACTCCTTATAATCTTGTGAGTTTCTCAATGAGACTGTCATTGGTTTCCATTCCTTTGGAAGAGATCTGAGAAATTTCAGATTGGAGTCTTTAGTCTGATAGACTCTTCCATGCAATTTAAGAGCATTTAGTAGCTTTTGGAATCTACTAAAAATGTCAGTGAGTGACTCACTTTCTTCATTATGAAAATGCTCATATTGCTGAATCAGGAGCTGCATTTTATTTTCTCTTACTTGCTCAGTACCATCACAGATTATCTGTATTGTGTCCCAAACTTCCTTGGTAGTCTTGCAGTTGATGATATTATCAAACATATCTGCATCAACACCATTGAACAGAATGTTCATGGCCTTTTTATCTTTCCTGACTTGTTCAAGATCAGGATCAGACCATTCATGCCTTGGCTTTGGAACTGATGGTTCATTTCCTGTTGTAGCTCTCATTGGAACATGAGGGCCTCTTTCTATGCAATCCACATAGGCCTCATCTTGAGAAAGCATATGAAGATGCATCTTTACCTTCCAATGAAGGTAATTATCTTTATCCAGAAAAGGAATCTTGATTCCAACATCTTTCTTGTTCATCTTGTTGAATTGTTTTGATCTTTAAACTCTTTGTAGATTAAGAGCTTGCTCTGATACCAATTGTTAGTCCCTTAACAATATAGCAAGAATTACAGAAGGGGGGGTTGAATGGAATTCTTTATCTTTTTCTTGAAATAAAAATGTTCAACTCGATTATAGATATATCTGTTTTGATTAGCACAATGCGGAATATAAACTTTAATGAATCAAAACAAGAGTAATTAAAAACAAGAGTCTTTAAAAACTTTCTGGTGGATTTAAACAATTCCACAAGAGATATATATTAATATATCGAGAGAACTCTGTGTGCAGAAATGCTCACAGCTGCTTTTACAAGATAGAACAACTAAGAACACAGGAAATGCTAAAGATAGTGCTTACAAAGATTTCTCTGTGTTTGTTTCTAAGCTAACTTAGTTTTCTTAGTTAGTTTTTTTATTTGCTACTCTCTTGGTTTATATATATTACCAAGATTACAAAGTCAAAAGAACTGAATAAATATAAAATCTAACAGTCTTGATCTTTGCTGCTTTTCGTCCTCTATGACCCAGTTAATAGGCTTCCACAGTGTTTGTATCCAATCTCGACGGCTGTGTGTCAGCTTTCACTGTTCACCTGATGTTTGAATCTTGAGATTATCATCCGTCGACTTTCAGATCATCCGTCGATGACTTACTTGATCATCCGTCGACTACTATTTTGAACATCCGTTGAGAGTCATTTGATCATCCGTCGAAGCTTTGTTAAGCATCCGTTGATAGCTATTTTGGCACTTGACTTCATTTCACTTATACAGAATTACAAGACATTGCTTATGTACAGTTAATCAACCTATTCTGCATATCTAGTTAAAGTTAACATGACTTATATGCTACTACAGATTCTATACAAAGGTGCATACAACACTGTGCTACAAACTTATCATTTTATAAGCTACTCACTCGATGGATAATAGATTACTCATCCGTCGGTACTCAAAATGAGTTATCCGTCGGAACTATAATTCTTATCCGTCGAGTGCTACATTATTTCACTAAGTAAAATCTACTTAGATGTTTTGTTTAGGTAATCATCAAGTGCACAACATATTCACAACAGAAAGGTTGCGAGTCGATCCTAGCTTATGTAGTGGAGTCAGAGAGGGACAACCTCAGCATAGAAGATATCCCCGTAGTCAACGAATTCCCAGATGTGTTTCCAGATGAACTACCAGGCTTACCGCCAGATCGACAAATTGAGTTCGAGATCAACCTTGCTCCGGGCACGGAACCAAGTTCGAAGTCCCCATATAGGATGGAACCAGCAAGAATGAAAAAGTTGGCGAGCCAGCTACAAGAATTGTTGGACAAAGGAGTGATACGGCCAAGTACGTCACCATGGGGAGCACCTGTTCTATTTGTAAAGAAGAAAGATGGAAGTATGCGGTTATTTATAGATTATCGTGAGTTGAATAAGGTGACGATTAAGAACCGTTACCCGCTACCAAGAATAGATGACCTATTTGATCAACTGAAAGGAGCAAAGTGCTTTTTAAAGATTGACTTAAGATCATGATACCATCAATTAAAGATCAAAGAAGAAGACATCCCAAAGACAGCTTTCAGGATAAGTTACGGACATTAAGAATTTTTAGTAATGCCTTTTGGTTTGACTAACGCCCCGGCAGCATTTATGGATTTGATGAACCGGGTATTTAAAAAGTATTTGGACAAGTTCGTAGTGGTGCTCATTGATGATATCCTTATTTATTCAAAGTCGGAAGAAGAACATAAGCAACATCTATGGATAACATTGGAGATACTCCGACAAGAAAAGTTTTATGCCAAGTTTTCTAAATGTGAGTTTTGGTTAAAAGAGGTTCAATTTTTGGAACATGTTATTGGAGATGGAGTTAAAGTAGATCCGGCCAAGATTGAGGCTATTATGAGTTGGGAGAGGCCAAAGTCACCAACGGAAGTGCGAAGTTTTCTAGGACTGGCGGGATATTATAGAAGATTCGTCAAGGATTTTTCGAAAATCGCCACGCCATTGACTAAGTTGACTAGGAAGAATCAGAAGTTCGAATGGAGTGTAGAATGTGAGGATAGATTTCAAGAGTTGAAGCGGAGGTTAGTTACAGCTCCAGTGTTAGTACTACCAGACGATCAAGGAAACTTTGTGATTTTCAGTGATGCTTCATATAAAGGATTGGGCTGTGTGCTAATGCAACACAATAAGGTGATCGCATATGCGTCAAGACAGTTACAACCGCATGAATTAAAGTACCCTACACATGACTTGGAATTAGCAGCTATAGTATTCGCACTTAAGATTTGGAGACATTACTTCTACGGAGAAAAGTGTGAGATCTACACGGATCACAAGAGTTTAAAGTATATTTTCACTCAGAAGGAGCTCAATATGAGGCAAAGGAGATGGTTGGAATTGATTAAGGACTATGATTGCTCGATAAATTATCATCCGGGAAAGCCAAACGTTGTAGCCGATGCTTTGAGTAGGAAGGAAAGATTGAATATGATAGCAATACCAAAAGAATTGTCAGAAGAGATTAAGAGATTTGGAGTGGAACTTTGTGATTGTGGGATAGTTGAAGAGGTTTGTAGTACAATGAATTTTCAGCCAACATTATTGGGAAAGATAAAGAAATGTCAGGAAGAAGTAATGAAGCAAGAGAACAATCAGCTAACTGGAGAAGATATTGGTACTCAAAGGGATGAGCAAGGTATACTAAGGTTCTCTTCAAGAATTTGGATTCCTCATGTACCTGAATTGAAGAATGAAATTTTGTAAGAAGCCCACAATTCAAGATTTTCAATCCATCCGGGAAGCACCAAGATATCTCGAGACTTGAAGCAGAACTTTTGGTGGCCAAATATGAAACGAGAGGTGGCAGAATGGGTTGCGAAGTGTTATACTTGTAAGAAGGTAAAGGCTGAACATCAAAGACCAAGCGGATTAATTCAGCCCCTAAAGATTCCAGAATGGAAATGGGAAAACATTGCTATGGACTTTATAGTTGGACTATCGCGAATGAAATCCGGACATGACGCTATATGGGTTATAGTTGATCGCCTTACGGAGTCGACGCATTTTCTTCCAATTAATGAGAAGTCGTCATTGGACAGATTAGTTCATCTGTATGAGTACGGCGTATCATCCGCAGACTGATGGTCAGAGCGAAAGGACAATTCAAACAATTGAAGACATGTTGCGCAGTTGTGCAATCGATTTTGAAGGAAGTTGGGACGACCACTTGCCATTAGTAGAATTCTCCTATCACTCCAGTATTGGCATGCCACCATACGAAGCTTTATACGGACGGAAATGTAGATCACCGACAAGTTGGGATGAAGTGGGAGAAGGAAAGATTTTAGGCCCATAATTGGTACAACAGTTGCACGAGATAGTCAAATTAGTTCAGAAAAGGTTGCTTGCTGCTCAAGATAGACAAAGAAAGTATGCGGATCCAGCATGTAAGGATGTTAGATTCCAAGTAGGCGAAGCCGTTTTGCTGAAAGTATCGTCAAGAAATGGTTTGTCTGGATTTGGTAAAAAGAGGAAGTTAGCGCCTAGATATATAGGGCCTTTTGAGATTTTGAGTCAATTGGGGAAGGTGGCTTATGAGTTAGCCTTACCACCTCAGTATCAGCATGTGCATAATGTGTTCCATGTGTTATTTCTTAAGAAGTACAATCCTGATGCCAACCATGTGATAGAATATGAACCTATAGAAATTCAGGAGGACCTGTCATTTGTGGATCAACCTGTCAAATTACTCGACTGGCAAGTAAAGAGTCTTAGAAATAAGTCGATAAAGTTAGTAAAAGTACTTTGGAGGAACCCCAAGGTTGAAGAATCAACCTGGGAGTTAGAGTCTGATATGCGTTCCCGGTATCCTCATCTGTTCTCTTAGATTCTGGGGACAGAATCCTTTAAAGGGGAGAGGATGTTACGACCAGCATTTTGTGTAATATTATTTGTGAACTTTGTATAATATTAAAGCCGATTATAAATATACTTAATGATTGTACGTTTGTGTGAATTGAAATTTCTGCATTATAAATTGCTTTATGTAGAATATAAAATTTTCAAAGCAAGTGTTTTATTAATTGCCCTTATTTTTGATTTATAAGGAATATTCTATACCTTGGAAAATTTCTTTTAAAAATTATTTTTTTACAAATTTCAAAAGTGATCTCATAAAATTTCTTAAAAATCCAAGTTATTTATGGTATAAATTTTATAATTTTTGAACTTTTATTTTATGTTATAAAAATAAATCTTTGAAAATTAGTTGCTTAGTAATTATCAAATTACATGGTTACCCTTGCATGCAAATAATCTTCCATTCAACTAAGGGGCAAGGAAGGCATTTCCAACCCCACTCACTTTCATTCTACTAGCCAAGTTACCACTTTGTCCTTGCATGCAAATCTACCTAACTTTAGCTAGAAGGTTACTCTTGTCATTTCCTAAATCCACTCACTTGTGGTCAAATCAAAAGCATAAACACCAAGCAAATATGATGATCACTCGACTTTCACTCCACCATTCCACACCCCCCTCCTTTCTCCTCCCTCCCCTCTCGGCCCCCTCCCTCTCGGCTCTTTTGGCTGAGCCCCACCCCCCTCTTTTCTTTCATTTTTCATTCAAGCTTCTATCTCCCATTGAAGTAAATGTTACTTCTTATATCCTGATCATATATAATCCAAAGAGTTTTGAGTGAAAAGTTTAGGTTTTGAGTTTGCATGTCAAAGTTTTAGTTGGAACTCAAAGTACAATCTTGATTCTCATGGATTTAAGGTTGTATTTTGAGAGAACTACAAGGAATGGTGAAATGCCAAGTCATGAGAATGAGGCCCTTATTTTAAATGGTCATTTCCCTTCTATTTAATTCGGCCATGACCTTGGGGGAGCCGAATGAATGGTTCTTGAGGTTGTTTTGTTGCCTTGTTTCATTCCTATGTGTTTTTGGTGGTGATAACATGAATTTTGTAATAAAAACTTGATAAAACCCTTTGCATGCTAAGTGATCATTTAGTTATAGCTTATGTTTGGCTTGCATGTTGATTTTATGATAACATTTATTTTAGAAACCATATTGTTTTGGTTTGAATATTCAAAGGCATGCATGCATGTAAAACCACTCATGTATTTCAAAAGTTTTTGATGATTTGGATTGATTTTTGTTAGTAAGCCTTAATTTCAGTAGGGTTAAGATATTAATCTTGATTTGTGCTCCTTGATATGTGATGCTAATTTGTATATATTTAAAAAGAAGATATAACTTGTCGTTTTCAAAAAAAAACTTGATGACTTATAATTTGTGTAATGTGTTAACCTTTATTTTGCTATGTTGCACCTTAGGTAAAGATGATCTCCACCGAGCTTATTTTGAGTGTAAGGGAGTTAGTTCAGTAGAACACCTTAGTTAAGGTTTGGTTTGAGTTTTTTGTTGTTGTTGGTTGGGTTTGTTAAGTAAGAACCTTGTTGAAAGGAGAGTATTAGTTTCTGCAGAAAATCAGTTCGGTACCCTGAGGTTTAGAGTGAGATTTGACCTTGTCATTGTTGTGCACTTTGAGGCCCAAGCCACCATAAGACAGCACTAGGAGTATACAATAGGTTTTAGGTATTTATTGGAGGTTTGTAAGACGTTTGGTTGGGTGCACGAGTGGAAACACCAAATTTGTCCAGCAGGGGGCAGTTTTGTTGCAACTTAGAAATGGGAAGTTTTGTCACACCCCCAACTTAACAATACATAATATAAAACTATTACAATAGATAAAAGAAAGCAAATACAACCGAATCCAAGATCTTACAGTTTAGGGTTTGGAACAGCCCAACACTATTAACTATTACAACTGGTTTTAATATCGAGTCCTCACAGAAAACTATCTCTTATTCTACATGAGCTCGAACATACGCATCGGTATCACAAGTCTTACGTGATGTCTGCTTGAATCTAACCATAGCTGCTAGCTGTAATATCAGGGTGAAAGCAAGTAGTGAGCCAAATGCTCAACAAGTTGTAAATAATACGGTACAAAACATAAATCGAGATATATTCAAAAGAATAACAATGTGAAGATAGAACTAATAATAACAAGAGATTAACTTTTGGGTGATGGCATCATTTATTTGTATCAAAACATTTCCAAAATCATTTCTTAATCAAAAACCATTTTATGACGCTACGGATTACAGCTGGTGATCAGCCGCGAAGTAATCCCGAACCTCGCTAGGTTCTAAAACATTAATGGGATCCCTAGGCAACTTTTAAGCCTACAATATAAGTGTGGAAAGGACTTGCGTCTCAGTCCAGATCCACTATTTAAAGAAAATATTTATCCCCCTTTGGGACTGAAAATCCAAATTTTTAATCATTTCAAAAACTGATGCCGATTGATAATAAATTTCTTAAATAGTAAACATCTTTATCAAAGGATTATAGATAAACTTTGATATACTGGAAATATGTTCATTAAATCTCAGGGCCATGATCCACTAGACTTTACTCTATCAGGGTAATTGAAAGGTTTCTATTTACAAGGACTTTGACAAGGAGATTTAGCAAGGCTATCGCATAATATAAAAGAATTAAGCCTTATTAGGCTTAAGGTAATGGTTCCAGATAAGGTATAGGTATTAAAATATCAAGAAGATAAGCATTACTGGTTCCAGGTATGATATAGGTGTTAAAATACAAAGAAACTGATCATCAGCTCAAGGTATATCAGGGTATCAAGCTTTAGGGTAAGGATAGGGTTATCAAACCATCATGAACGACTTTAAAGAATAACGGGCGTTTATGTATCAAGATAAAGTTTCTATCGAGGTTCTTACAAGAGTTGAATCAAAGCATCAGGGTGCAATATCAATATTTCTCAGGAATCAATATCATGTTAATCAAAAGGATCAATAAAGTATTATAACAAATCTCTATTTTATCATGACATCACAATTACTTTGGTATACTAGCATGGTATGACTTTTGATCTACTTGCAATAAATACTTGAGGGTTCATGGCATTTCTATATAATACGAAGATAGATTTGAGAATCACTTGGTTCAGGTATAACAAGATAAATTAGGATACTCGCATCATATATATAGGAACTAGTTATCACACATTCGCAGTGTAAACTGAAAAGCAGGTTAAATCACTTGCCTTGAGAAAGGCTGGACTGGTCTGGCAGGTAGGAGCAACTGGAAGCTTTACTGGACCTTTATGGCAAGTGTACCCTTGTCTCAAGATCCTACATAAATAATAATAACCTCATTATAATATATCCTCACCAACTCAACCTATTTACAACCCGAAATTAAACACAAATGGCACTTAGGCCTATATGTACACAATTTATAATCACCTTATAAACATAATAGTACACATAGCCACATATGCTCACATACAATATTTAAGTACAAAATAATATCATACACACCATATTGCAACACTAGGCTTGGATGATCTCGCTCCACAACTTAAGTCACTTGATCGCTAAACTAGACAAAATCTCCAAATTTTGGCCACCTAACTCGATGTGCCTTTACTAAACCATCCAAATCCTATTGACCCTCACTTGGGCCTTTCACTCTACTGGCTTTATTATATCTTGCAACTATAGTGGTCAACCTAGGCCTCACTCATAAGTGTTCATTATGGTAAATTTCAGAATGACACCTATGGTTTCTTGGGTGCATTAGACACTCTTACACTACAATTTTACCTCCAAAACTTCTACACTAGACTATTCTGATCATAAGCCAACTCCCAAACTTGATTTGGCTCAAGGGCTTAGCTTGGGCCTCCCTAGGCCTAAGATTAAAGTCCATGGTTCCTCTATTTTTCTGGGCAGAAAAGGTCCTGACTTGAACTAACTTGAGACACATTATTCTCACTCAAATCCTATGAACTATGGCTGGAAAAACTCCTCTGACACTCCCTCTAACTGAGGCCCAACAGGGCTTAATGAGGGCCTACCCATGACATGGTCAAAACCTCCCATTTCTTAGTTGCAACAAAACTGTCCCCTCCTGGACAGATTTTGTGATTCCACTCGTGCACCTAACCAAACATTTTAAAAACCTCCAACGAACACCTAAAACCTATTATATACTCCTAGTGATAGCTTCTGGTGGCTTGGGCCTTAAAGTGCACAACAAATGCCCAATCAAAACTTCCCCACAAACTAGTGCAACATTCTGGAAAAATGCAAACACTAACCAAACCTTTTCCACCTTAACTCGCACTTTTTAACCAAGCATCCAACCTTTACCAAAGCAAACCTAGTGCATCAATATCCTAAAATAGTGTCTCAATAGGAGTGGAGATCATCCATACCCCAGAACACCGACATGCAAATAAAAAAATACAACATGTAACTCATGAAAAACACTTAACAAGGTTTCGGCTAAACATAGAGTTTAAATTCTTGCAAATTCGACTTGAACCTATTACCCAACCTTAAAAATCATGAAATGTATCTTCTCTTAACTATTATTAAGCAATATATCATGGAAACAATCTATTTCGAGCATAAATAATTCGAATTTATAGACTTTTAAACATGAAAACATGATTTCGAGAAGATTAGCATACACAACATGGTTGATCATCATTTTTACATCTTAAAACTAGCATGCATGGCTAAACATGATTATATAGTGAAATTTCAGAAATATGCAAAGGTTTTTAAAGCATGGTTTCTCCATAAAATACTTGGTTAAAACATATATGAAATGCATCTCATAGAGAGCTCTTAAATTCACAAGAATCAAGAGTTTCTCTTCGGAGATCACACAAAAGCTACACATGCAACCATGAAACTTCATCTCCCACTCACAAAACTCTAGGGAAGTATATAAAATAAATGTAGGTAGGAGAATTACACTAGGGAAGATGAGAAATGGGATGGAAAAATGGATGAGATGGGAGGAAATGGGGGTCTCGGCCGAGAGCAAGGAGAGGGAGGGGGAGGAGAGAAAAAAAAGAGAGATGAGTTGGAGTGAAGTGAATGTGGTTGAGTGTGAGTTTGATTGAAGTTATATCATTACACTTATGCAAATTGGTGAGTGGAGTGTGCTTTTACCACTATCTCCCTTCTCTTATTGAAAGTAAAAATGCATGCAAGGGTGTTGGCCTTGGTAGAAGTGGTTAGTGGGGTGTTAATTATCCCTACTGCCCTTGAATTGAATTAGAAGTGATTTGCATGCATGGGCAAAAGAGTAAAATACAAATTAAATAAACAATTAGTTGTAAAGAATAATTTTTATAAATAAAATTAATATTTCGAAAATTTTAAAAGTTGTAACATAAAATAACTCGGATTTTTAAAAATTTTATGAGATCACTTTTGAAATTTATGAATGAAATAATTTCTAAAATAAAATTTTCAAAAGTATAGAATATTCCTTATAAATTAAAAATAAAGGCAAATAATAAAACTCTTGCTTTGAAAAATTTATAATCTACATAAAGCAACTTATAACGCAGCAAATTCCATTCACACTAACGTACAATCACTAAGTATATTTACAATCGGCTCTAATATTATACAAAGTTCACAAATAATATTACACAAAATGCCGGTCGTAACATCCTCTCCCCCTTAAAGGATTCCGTCCCCAGAATATAAGAGAACATATGAGGATACCGGGAACGCATATCAGACTCTAACTCCCAGGTTGATTCTTCGACCTTGGGGTTCCTCCAAAGTACTTTCACTAACTTTACCGACTTATTCCTAAGACTCTTTACTTTCCAGTCGAGTAATTTGACAGGTTACTCCACAAATGATAGGTCTGCCTGAAATTCTACAGGTTCATATTCTATCACATGGTTGGCATCAGGATTGTACTTCTTAAGCAATGACACATGGAACACCTTATGCACATGCTGATACTAAGGTGGTAAGGCTAACTCGTAAGCCACCTTCCCCACTTGACTCAAAATTTCAAAAGGACCTATATATCTAGGTGCTAGCTTCCCTTTCTTGCCAAATCTAGAAAACCCTTTCCTTGGTGACACCTTTAGCAAAACGGCTTCGCCTACTTGGAATCTAACATCCTTACGCGCTGGATCCGCATACTTTCTCTGTCTATCTTGAGCAGCAAGCAACCTTTTCTGAATTAATTTGACTGTCTCATGCAACTGTTGTACCAATTCCGAGCCAAGAATCTTTCCTTCTCCTACTTCATCCCAACTTGTCGGTGATCTACATTTTCGTCCGTATAAAGCTTTATATGGTGGCATGCCAATACTGGAGTGATAGCTGTTGTTATAGGAGAATTCTACTAATGGCAAATGGTCATCCCAACTTCCTGCAAAATTGATTGCACAACTGCGCAACATATCTTCGATTGTTTGAATTGTCCTTTCGCTCTGACCATCAGTCTACAGGTGATACGCCGTACTCATGTTCAACTTCGTGCCAAGGCTCTCTTGAAATTGCTTCCAGAATCTCGAGTTAAATCGGGAATCTCTATCTGAAACTATCGATATAGGTACTTCATGTCTTAGTATGATTTCCCGCACATACAGATGAACTAATCTGTCCAATGACGACTTCTCATTAATTGGAAGAAAATGCGTCGACTTCGTAAGGCGATCAACTATAACCCATATAGCGTCATGTCCGGATTTCGTTCGCGGTAGTCCCACTATAAAGTCCATAGCAATATTTTCTCATTTCCATTCTGGAATTTTTAGGGGCTGAATTAATCCGCTTGGTCGTTGATGTTCTGCCTTCACTTTCTGACAAGTATAACACTTCACAATCCATTCTGCCACTTCTTACTTCATATTTGGCCACCAAAAGTTCTGCTTCAAGTCTCGATACATCTTGGTGATTCCCGGATTGATTGAATATCTTGAATTGTGGTTTTTTTGCAAAATCTCATTCTTCAACTCAGGTACATGAGGAATCCAAATTCTTGAGGAAAACCTTAGTATACCTTGTTCATCCTTGTGAGTACCAACCTCTTCTCCAGTTAGTTGATTTTTCTCTTTCTTCATTACTTCTTCCCGACATTTCCTTATCTTTTCCAATAATGTTGGCTGAAAAGTCATTGCACGATAAACTTCATCAACTATTCCACAATCACAAAGTTCCAATTCAAATCTCTTAATCTCTTCAGATAATTTCTTTGGTGTTGCTATCGTATTCAATCTTTCCTTCCTACTCAAAACATCAGCTACAACATTTGCCTATCTCGGATGATAATTTATCGAACAATCATAATCCTTAATTAGTTCCAACCATCTCCTTTGCATCATATTGAGCTCCTTCTGAGTGAAAATATACTTTAAATTCTTGTGATCCGTGTAGATCTCACACTTTTTTTCGTAGAGGTAATGTCTCCAAATCTTAAGTGCGAATACTATAGCGGCTAGTTCCAAGTCATGCGTAGGGTACTTCAATTTATGCGGTTTTAACTGTCTTGACGTATACGCGATCACCTTATTGTGTTGCATCAGCATACAACCCAATCCTTTATGTGAAGCATCACTGAAAATCACAAAGTTTCCTTGGTCGTCTGGTAGTACTAACACCGGAGCTGTTACAAACCTCTGCTTCAACTCTTGAAAGCTATTCTCACATTCTGCATTCCATTCAAACTTCTGATTCTTCCTGGTTAACTTAGTCAATGGCGTGGTGATTTTCAAAAAATCCTTGACAAATCTTCTATAATATCCTGCCAATCCTAGAAAACTTCACACTTCTGTAGGTGTCTTTGGCCTCTCCCAACTCATGATCGTCTCAATCTTTTCCGGATCTACTTTAACTCCTTCATCTCCAATGACGTGTCCCAAAAATTGAACTTCCTTTAGACAAAACTCACATTTAGAAAACTTGGCATACAACTTCTCTTGTCGGAGTATCTCCAATGCTATCCATAGATGTTGCTTATGTTCTTCTTCCGACTTCGAATAAATAAGGATGTCATCAAAGAACACCACTATGAACTAATCCAAATACTTTTTAAATAACCGATTCATCAGGTCCATAAATACTGCCGGGGCGTTAGTCAATCCAAAAGGCATTACTAAGAATTCAAAATGTCCGTATCTGGTCCTGAATGCTGTCTTTGGAATATCTTCTTCTTTGATCTTTAATTGATGGTATCCTGATCTCAAATCAATCTTTGAAAAGCACTTTGCTCCTTTCAGCTGATCAAATAGGTCATCTATTCTTGGTAGCAGGTAACGGTTCTTAATCATCACCTATTCTTGGTAGCGGGTAACGATTCTTAATCATCACCTTATTAAACTCCCGATAATCTATACATAACCGCATACTTCCATCTTTCTTCTTTACAAACAGAACAGGTGCTCCCCATGGCGATGTACTTGGCCGTATCACTCCTTTGTCCAGCAATTGTTGTAGCTGACTCGCCAACTCTTTCATTTCTGCTGGTGCCATCCTATATGGGGCCTTCGAAACTGGTTCCGTGCCCGGAGCAAGGTTGATCTCGAACTCGATTTGTCGATCTGGCGGTAATCCTGGTAGTTCGTGTAACACCCCCAAATCCGGGGTCGGGGATTCGGCTTGTCACTAGTTCCATTTCTCTTATCAATTTAATCTCCACCGTCAACCAACTACTGCGTACTGTGACCCCACAATATACACACACACACCACAATTTATAGTCTCAGAGATGAATACCAAAAATAACACAAGTCATTTTATTCCATAATTATAAACCATTACACCTTAAAAGGGGTTTTTGAATAATTTACATATTCTTTGCCATTATTACAATTCATAAATATACATAAGTCTGGTACATCAAAAGTTGAAAGCCTAGCCTATTGGTAGATCCTACCTCAGCTACAACGGCATCAACGCCTACAGGAAACTAGGGAACGTTTCCTATCCGCTCACGAATTGGGAGCTTGGTCCTGTTCATCTTGTCTATCTGTTGTTGTGTGATGAAAGAAGAAAGCAAGGGTGAGCAACAAGCCCACCAAAATAATATGTATAATGATTAACAATATATGAGCATTCTCATAGCACTCATGAAAGTCTTGGTCAAGAAGAATTGAACCAAGTTTGTTATCTTAACGCGACTAAGTCGCAAAATATTCAATATATATATACATATATACTTCTCACAATCTTTGAAATCCTATGACATGTATAATATACACAGAGTTTCAGTTTATAACTGTATAAAAATATCGTTGCAAGGTGATCTCATATATCTAACATTGTCTCAACATTTTTCTGAAAATCTTTAACATGCATAAGATAATCATTTACTAGATATAAGTTTAAAAGATGAAGTTACAAGATACTCCAATATACTTATATCTTTTCCGAATATTACTTGAACTACCACCGTTCAAGTTATAATTAGTTTCAAAAGTTCATCACACTGATGAGACTACAAGATAAGACTTGAATAGATTCAATCTTTGAAATATCATTCAAAAGAAATGAAGTTACGAGATACTTCATTAAGTCCCGATATATATATCCATATATATATATATATATATATATCTCACACATTTCCTGAAAACCTCTGTCATGTAAAGTATGAACAGAGTTGTAATATCCAATGAATTTGGAAAGAAAAGAATTTTTGCATAAACCCGATATCTTGTTGATCAGGCAAAGATACCAATAAGTAACCTTTTCTACTAGTAGATGGATGAATCCCCCGCCGGTCATCACCCTGACCTCATTAGGACCTTGTGCTGGACCGCCACCCGGCCTCTTACGCATTGATGGGCTTCTACCCATCCACTTACACTTTGATAGACCGTACCCCGGCCTGTCGCTTATGCCGACTCAATTAGATGGACTTACTTCCCGAACATTGGGTAAGTAATCAATTCATTTATCAAAACAACAACCTTGTTGCGGATATAAAATATACCACAGAGCCGGATCCCTCAGGTTTTGAGCGAGTATTTAAATCCCCTTCGAAAGGAGGATCTTAAATATAAAAAAATGAGTTTTGGGATCCGCCCTAACTTTTAAAAATCATTTTGAAGACTCGAAAACATTTTTAAGAATGTTTGGGGTAATGTTGATTTAATAAAAAAAATCAGTCCCGATATATTAGAAAATATCTGAATATTATTATTTAAATAATATCTCAATAAAGAATAATCTTTATAAAAATAATTGAAGTAGAATTTTAAAACTCATACTTGAAATGAATAATATATAACCAAAGATATACTAATACGAAAGTACGATCTTTATTTGAATAATCGAAAATAAGTTTGATTATCGAAACATTACTCTTTATTAAAATAAAGAATATTATTTAATAAAATAAGCGGAGTCATAAGTCCTCGAATGAATATTCAAAATAATATTCATTAAATAGAATAAACAGAGTCATAAGTCCTCGAATGAATATTCAAGATAATATTCCTTAAATAAAATAAACCGAGTCATAAGTCCTCGAATGAATATTCAAAGTAATATTCATTAATAAAAATAAAGTTATCGAATAAACCTTATTCGATTAATAGTTTTGAAAACTATATATATATATATATAAATATATATAATATACACAGGAACATCGACTCCCGATTTTAGAAAATGTTCACCTTTGGGTCCCATATACTAAGGGTATATACGCAACTACTGCTTATCTCTAGCATAGGTATTATGCAACTTATAAGCATTGAATCAACAATTAGCAATATTATGAAACAGGCATGCATATAAACCATATCAGCATGCTCTAATATATCGCAAGATTTTGCTAATAACAATCATGAATCTATCACAAGATAATGCATATACATATATACATCACAACAACAGTATAACAGGTAGAAAACTTGCCTGAGTGTTCCCGGATAGACTTAAGCTTAGAGTGGGTCCGATAACCTGTGAACAACAACATAAGTCGCAATTAAACCCCGATCGCTTAAGAAACTAAACTTTAACCAATTGAACCCTCACGTTCGCTTATGGTCACTTGTACGCTTAACGAATCACATAAGTCGTTCGAGTACCCTCGCCTCCACCATTTTTAATAAATTGACCATTAAGAATTTTAAGGCGATTCTTTCGCGAATACCCTACCAACTGCCTAATACACTTTACATAATTGTTTCATACTCTAATTAGTCATTTAAGGGCCTTAACCAAGGTTTCAAAGTAAGGCAAGGGGTAATGGTTCGTTCACGAAACGCCGTTACTTAAAACGGTCGTTTCTCCTAAACCGTACATCGGATTCAAGTGAACCACATATCAAAACGAAGCTCGTAACATGAACTATCTAATCATGGGAATGGTCAAAACCTAACAGTGAGTTCACGGGTCCTGATGTTAAGAACAAAAGCAGTCTAAGGTAAATCGGACATTACAACGGCTATGTTTACGTGATTTCCCAAATTTTACCATTCCAAATCATATCAATTCAACTACCAATCAATAACAACTCAAGATACACATCATTGCTACTGATTTCAGTCATAATAAGCTCAAGAATCTCAATCCAATCAAATATTATAACATCTCCAAATTCAATTAAACTACTTAACAATTAAGCTCAAATCATGCTTATCACTCAAATTACTACTCATCCATCCAAACCATCTCAAAACTTCAACATTCAAACTTATTACTAAAGGGTGTGAAGATTTATACCTTTCTTGGAGGGTGGAAAGTTACTAGGGAGCCTCAAAGAACCTTGATCTATCCTTATATAACCTTGATCTTGCAAATGAAATCAAGAAACACAAAGTTATAATTTGAAAACACTATTTACCCTAATCTTTGGTGAATTAATTAGCTATGAATCCATTTGAATCAAGAGCTTAAAATCATACCAAAGCTAAGTTATAAAATGTAGAATCCATAAAAACAAACAATAGAATTTATGCTTGAGTGGAGCTTGGACTTTGGATTTTCTTCCTTGCTTTTTCCTTGAAAGCCGAGAGCTTCTTAAAAAAAATGAAAGTCAACTTGTATTTTGTGATTTGTTTTGCCTTGGCTTGGTTGCTACCCTTTTGTTTTGTTTAATTAACCTTTCACCATGGTAAAATTTGTGTGGCTTATAATCAACCAACAATTCCTTCCCATTTGGTCATGCTTATGTCATCCTCTTATGTCATATTCCCACACCTATCTTCTTCTTGTTGGTGTGATGACATCATCATCACTAACCTCTTTGATTAACTCCTAATTACTTGGCTAATGATCGCTGATCTGTTATATGGTTCGCTTAACTTTCGTTTTCGTTTATCGTTTAAGGGATCATACCCGGGATCTTATTACTTGGGTTCTCTTAACCTTTCTCAATACATTATATTCCTTTTATGATCTTCTCTTATAATCCTTGAATTTAAATCCTTTTTATCCTGTTACCTTATAATTAATTCTTTCGGTATCTGGTGGATTCTCGGGAAAAATCAAAATGTTCAAATTTGGATTCTGACGATCTTTACATACACTTATATACCATCTAGAGTACTAATAAGATCTCAGAATAACAATAAAAGAACCTCTACAAGGTGAGGCATGAAAAGTTTTCTTATTCAGCATAATCAGCAAAATCACTATTCATAAGGGTTACAAAAAGTCCAAAATTTTTGGGTTATTACAGTTCGTCTGGAAACACATCTGGGAATTCGTTGACTACGGGAATATCTTCTATATTGGGGTTGTCCTTTTCTGAATCCACTACGTAAGCTAGGAAGGACTCACAACCTTTCCTAATAACTTCTTAGCCTGAAAAATTGTAAGAAACAGTTGTTCTTGCCTCTGTCCCTTAAATAATACTTTCTCTCCACTCTTCGTCTTTAAATACGCCTTCTTGGACTTAAAATTAATCTGGGCGTTATTCTTCCCTAACCAATCCATGCCTAAAATTATATCGAACTCTTCCAACTTGAAGAGTATCAAGTCGGCTGAAAATTTATACCCCGAAATATCAATCTCGCACTTTAGACATAGTTGACTCACGTGAATCTTTTCTTGGTTCGCAATTACCACATTTACTACCTCGTCACTCCCGAATCAATCAATACTTTAGCTTCAACATTATTTAGTAAAAGTGTACCTGCTATCACCTCAGAATTCTGAATAGCGTCCTTCATTTTTAAATCAAATGTCCTTGTTATTGCTTGCGGAGTTGTTGTAGGTGGTGGAGGTAAGGCCAATACCTCAGCTGGCACGCTTGCACTGGTACTTGCCACGTTCATCAAAGCTTTGACTGGTCCGGTTGACTTGCACTCCCTAGCTATGTGTCCAGTCTTTCCACACTTGTAGCATGTAACTCCCGGCTTCGACATCTTACACTCGTTTGCCAAATGTCCCTTCTGGTTGCACCTATAGCATGTCATGCTCAGCTTATTACACACTCCGGGGTGCCTTCTTCCACAATGCTCGCATTCTGGTCTCTGAAATCTGTTTTCTCCAACTTGTCCTTGGCTTGCCTGGTTGTTCCCCTTTGATTCCTGTCTTTTGCTCAAATTTCCCTTCTTTTGAAAATTTCCACCTTTATGGAATCCAATCCTCTTCATATTCATGACTTGTGAGTTTCGGGATTCAAACTTTTCTCCATAGAATGGACCTTTTTCTTCTTGTTATCTCTTTCCTTCCTTGACTGCATCCTATTACTTTCAATCAGAGCAGCCTTCTGCACTACGCCTGCATAAGTATCAAGCTCAAACATAGCCACTCTATCTCTGATCCAAGACTCTAATCCTTGTTGAAATCTCTTTGCTTTTTCCTCCTCACTGCTGGTATACTTTGTCACAAACCTTGACAACTCTGTGAACTTCTTCTCATACTCCAGTACAGACATACTCCCTTGCTTCAGTTCAAGAAATTTAAGCTCCATCTGATTCTGCATGTACTTAGGGTAATACTTTTCCGGAAATAACTTCTTAAATCTTTCCCAAGAAACTTGCTGATTTGCTTCCATAGCTTTTACTGATTCCCACCAATAGATGACTTCACCCTTCAGGAAGTAAGTAGCATATGGTGTCTTCTGATCATCCCCTAACTGTACCAATTCAAAATCTCTTTCCATTTCCTTAATCCATATGTTTGCTATTATTGGATCAGTGGTATCATGAAATGCAGGTGGATTCACATTCTGAAAATCCTTGAAAGTAACAATTTGTCGAGGTGGTACTGGTGGATCAGGTGGTTGGTGTGGTTCACGGTTATCTTGGTTTTCAAATTTTTGTTGAAGAGTTAGTTGTTGTTGAGCTATAGCGTTTGTTTGCTGTTGTAAGGTTTCTAGTAATCGAAGAATATTTGGATCTGTGGTAGATGTGGTTGTTGGGTTCTTCTTTTTGGGTGGCATGATCCTGAAATAAGAGTTATGTCAAAATAGGTATGAATAATAAAATAATTCGAGGGTGTCACATGGCATTCTTATTCACATATGAGGTCAAGTTTCAAATTAAACAAATAGGGTGATGCATATAAAGGCGTAAAATAAACAATTGAAAGCAAACGGAACGATAGTGCATTGAAATTTAAGGTCACAATACATCAAGATTATAATAAGGTCTGAATTTAGGAATAACATGCTTATTTAAAGGAACAACATGGAGTTCTACATAGTCTAATAATACAACAACATGAAAGGTAGATAATGGAAAGAACTAAGGCTCCACTCCATCGGAACGGGGTTTGGTAGTCTTCTCCTCTCAAAGCGTCTTCACAATATTCTGGAGCTCATCCGCCACCATCTGGATGATATACTGGCTGTTACGGTCTCGGTGCGATGACATCTCCTCAAGCTTAGTGTTGACGTACTGAACGAAAGTCTCAAGTCTCACAATCATCTGCTCCTTAGGCTTCCCTTCATAGTTTCGGCTATCCGGATACACGTTCTTCAATCGGTCTATCAGTCGGTCGTACTTGCCCTGAAGCATGTCAAATCGCGCCTCAACTCAGCATACACAGAGAAAGCAATAGTGTCGTCCGACCCAGAGGATGAGGATGATGAGGATTGCGCCTTTTGCTGACAAACCATACATAGATATATAAGAGGAGTATTAATAATAAATTTACTTAACCTACTCTCTCGCATAATATCTATAATTTATACATATATCCTATAACCTATTTGGGCTGTCCAGGGACTCTAAACCGTAGCTCTGATACCAAAACCTGTCACACCCCCAACTTAACAATATATAATATAAAACTATTAAAATAGATAAAAGAAAGTAAAATACAACCGAATCCAAGATCTTACAGTTTAGGGTTTGGAACAGCCCAACACTATTAACTATTACAACCGGTTTTAATATCGAGTCCTCACACAAAACTATCTCTTATTCTACCTGAGCTCGAACATATGCATCGGCATCACAAGTCTTACGTGCTGTCTGCTTGAATCTAACCATAGCTGCTAGCTGTAATATCAGGGTGAAAGCAAGTAGTGCTAAACAATACGGTACAAAACATAAATCGAGATATATTCAAAAGAATAACAATGTGAAGATAGAGCTAATAATAACAAGAGATGAACCTTTGGGTGATGGCATCATTTATTTGTATCAAAACATTTCCAAAATCATTTCTTAATCAAAAACCATTTTATGACGCTACGGATTACAGCTGGTGATCAGCCGCGAAGTAATCCCGAACCTCGCTAGGTTCTAAAACATTAATGGGATCCCTAGGCAACTTTTAAGCCTACAATATAAGTGTGGAAAGGACTTGCATCTCAGTCCAGATCCACTATTTAAAGAAAAAATTTATTCCCCTTTGGGACTGAAAATTCAAATTTTTAATCATTTCAAAAACTAATGCCGATTGATAATAAATTTCTTAAACAATAAACATCTTTATCAAGGGATTATAAATCAACTTTGAAACAATGGAAATATGTTCACTAAATCTCAGGGCCATGATCCACTAGACTTTACTCTATCAGGGTAATTGAAAGGTTTCTATTTACAAGGACTTTGATAAGGAGATTTAGCAAGGATATCGGATAATATGAAAGAACAAAGCCTTATTAGGCTTAAGGTAATGGTTCCAGATAAGGTATAGGTATTTTAATGTCAAAAAGATAAGCATTACTGGTTCCAGGTATGATATAGGTGTTAAAATACAAAGAAAATGATCATCAGTTCAAGATATATCATGGTATCATGCTTTAGGGTAAGGATAGGGTTATCAAATAATCATGAACGACTTTAAAGAATAACTGGCTTTTAGGTATCAAGATAAAGTTTCTATCGAGGTTCTTACAAGAGTTGAATCAAAGCATCAGGGTGCAATATCAAGATTTCTCAAGAATCAATAGCATGTTAATCAAAAGGATCAATAAAGTATTATAACAAATCTCTATTTAATCATGGCATCACAATTACTTTGGTATACTAGCATAGTATGACTTTTGATCTACTTGCAATAAATACTTGAGGGTTCATAGCATTTCTATATAATACGAAGATAGATTTAAGAATCACTTGGTTCAGGTATAACAAGATAAATTAGGATACTCGCATCATATATATAGGAACTAGTTATCACACATTCGCAGTGTAAACTAAAAAGCAGGTTGAATCACTTGCCTTGAGAAAGGCTGGACTGGTCTGGCAGGTAGGAGCAACTGGAAGCTTTACTCGACCTTTATGGCAAGTTTACCCTTGTCTCGAGATCCTACCCAAATAATAATAACCTCATTATAATATATCCTCACCAACTCAACCTATTGAAAACCCAAAATTAAACACAAATGGCACTTAGGCCTATATGCACGCAATTTATAGGCCTAAGCTTAAAGTCCATGGTTCCCTTATTTTTCTGGGCAGAAAAGGTCCTGACTTAAACTAACATGTGACACATTATTCTAACTTAAATCTTATGAACTATGGCTGGAAAAACTCCTCTGACACTCCCTCTAACTAAGGCCCAACAGGGCCTAATGAGGTCCTACCCATGACATGGTCAAAACTTCCCATTTCCTAGTTGCAACAAAACTGTCTCCTGCTGGACAGATTTTGTGATTCCACTCGTGCACCTAACCAAACGTCTTACAAACCTCCAACGAACACCTAAAACCTATTATATACTCCTAGTGCTAGCTTCTTATGGCTTGGGCCTCAAAGTGCATAACAAATGCCCAATCAAAACTTCCCCACAAACTAGTGCAACATTCTGGAAAAATGCAAACACTAACCAAACCCTTTCCACATCCTAAAATAGTGCCTTAACAGGAGTGGAGATCATCCATACCCTAGAACACCGACATGCAAATAAAAAAATACAACATGCAACTCATGGAAAACACTTAACAAGGTTTGGCTAAACATAGAGTTTAAATTCTTGTAAATTCGACTTGAACCTATTACCCAACCTTAAAAATCATGAAATATATCTTCTCTTAACTATTATTAAGCAATATATCATGGAAACAGCTATTTCGAGCACAAATAATTTGAATTTATAGACTTTTAAACATGAAAACATGATTTCGAGAAGAGTAGCATACACAAAATGGTTGATCATCATTTTCACATCTTAAAACTAGCATGCATGGCTAAACATGATTATATAGTGAAATTTCAGAAGTATGCAAAGGTTTTTAAAGCATGGTTTCTCCATAAAACACTTTGTTAAAACATATATGAAATGTATCTCATAGAGAGCTCTTAAATTCACAAGAATCAAGAGTTTCTCTTTAGAGATCACACAAAAGCTACACATACAACCATGAAACTTCATCTCCCATTCACAAAACTCTTAGGAAGTATATAAAATAAATGTAGGTAGGAGAATTACACTAGGGAAGATGAGAAATGGGATGGAAAATGGAAGGGAGGGGGGAAATGGGGGTCTCGGCCGAGAGCAAGGAGAGGGAGGGGGAGGAGAGAAAAAAAAGAGAGATGAGTTGGAGTAAAGTGAATGTGGTTGAGTGTGAGTTTGATTGAAGTTATATCATTACACTTATGCAAATTGGTGAGTGGAGTGTGCTTTTACCACTATCTCCCTTTTCTTATTGAAAGTAAAAATGCATGCAAGGTTGTTTTGGTAAAGTGGCCTTGGTAGAAGTGGTTAGTGGGGTGTTAATTGTCCCTAGTTCCCTTGAGTTTAATTATAAGTGATTTGCATGCATGGGAAAAAGAGTAAAATGCAAATTAAATAAACAATTAATTATAAAGAATAATTTTTATAAATAAAATTAATATTTCGAAAATTATAAAAGTTGTACCATAAAATAACTTGGATTTTTAAAAATTTTATGAGATCACTTTTGAAATTTATGAATGAAATAATTTCTAAAAGAAAATTTTCCAAAGTATAGAATATTCCTTATAAATCAAAAATAAAGGCAAATAGTAAAACTCTTGCTTTGAAAAATTTATAATCTACATAAAGCAACTTATAACGCAACAAATTCTATTCACACTAACGTACAATCACTAAGTATATTTATAATCGGCTCTAATATTTTACAAAGTTCACAAATAATATTACACAAAATGCCGGTCATAACAAGTTTTGACCATGTCATAGGTAGGCCCTCATTAGGCCCTGTTGGGCCTTAGTTAGAGGGAGTGTTAGAGGATTTTTTCCAGCCATAGTTAATAGGATTTAAGTTAGAACCATGTGTCATAAGTTAGTTCAAATCAGGACCCTTTTCTGCCCAGAAAAACAGGGGAGTCATGGACTTTAAGCTTAGGCCTAGGGAGGCCCAAGCTAGGCCCTTGAGCCACATCAAGTTTGGGAGTTGTCTTATGATCAGAAGAGTCTAGTGTAGAAGTTTTGAAGGAAAATTTGAAGTGTAAGAGTGCCAAACGCGCCCAAGAAACCATAGAGGTCATTCTGAAATTTACCATAATAAGCACCTTCACATACCACATAGTTTTAGAGCACTTATAAGTGAGGCCTAGGTTGACCACCATAGTTGCAAGATAGCATATAGTCCGTAGAGTGAAAGGCCCAAGTTAGGGTCAATAGGAATTGGATGGTTTAGTAAAGGCACTTCGAGTAGGAAGCCAAAATTTGGAGATTTTGTCTAGTTTAGCGACCAAGTGACTTAAGTATGTGGAGAGAGATCATCCAAGCCTAGTGTTGCAATATGGCGTTTGTGATATTATTTGGTACTTAAATTTGGTATGTGAGCATATGTGGCTATGTGTACTATTATGTTATAAGGTGATTGTAAATTGCGTGTATATAGGCCTAAGTGCCATTGTGTTTAATTTCGGTTTGCAAATAGGTTGAGTTGGTGAGAATATATTATAATGAGGTTATTATTATTTGTGTAGGATCTCGAGACGAGGGTAAACTTGCCATAAAGGTCGAGTAAAGCTTCCAGTTGCTCCTACCTGCCAGTCCAGTCCAACCATTTTCAAGGCAAGTGATTCAACCTGCTTTTCTTCTCATTTACACTGCAAGTGTGTGATAACTAGTTCCTATATATGATGCGAGTATTCTGATTTACCTTGATATACATGAACCAAGTGGTTTTCAAATCTATCTCGTATTATATACCATGAGCCCTCAAGTGTCTATTGCAAGTAATTTTACCTTATTTGAAGATTGTTATGCAAGTAGATCAAAAAGTCATATTATCCTAGTATACCAAAGTAATTGTGATGTTGAACCACGTGTAAGTTATAATCAGTAACCTCAGCTTGAAGCCTAAAAGCCAGTCATTCCTTAAAGATATGTTAATGATTGTTTGATAACCCTAGCCTTACCCTAAAGCGTGATACCCTGTTATACCTTGAGCTGATGATCACTTTCTTTGTATTTTAATACCTATATCATACCTGGAACCAGTGATGCTTATCTTCTTGATATTTTAATACCTATACCTTATTTGAAACCATTGCTTTAAGCCTAGTCTCGCATTACTCTTTCATATTATTCGATAGCTTTACTAAATCTCCTTGTCAAAGTCCTTGTTAACAAAAACCTTTCAATTACCCTGATAGAGTAAAGTCTAGTGGATCATGGCATTAGTGGATATATTCCCAATGTTTTATAGTGGATTTATAACCCTTGATAAAGATATTTACTGCTTAAGAAATTAATTGTCAATCGGCATCCGTTTTTGAAATGATTAAAAATTTGGATTTTCAGTCCCAAAGGGGGACAAATGTTTGCTTTAAATAGTGGATATGGACTGAGATGCAAGTCCTTTCCGCACTTAAATTGTAGGCTTAAAAGTTGCCTAGGGATCCCATTAATGTTTTAGAACCCAGCGAGGTTTGGGATAACTTTGCGGCTGATCACCAGCTGTAATCCGTAGCGTCATAAAATGTTTTTTTTGATTAAAAATGATTTTGGAAATGTTTTGATACAAACAAATGATGCTGTCACCCAACAGTCAATCTCTTTTAATTATTAGCTCTATCTTCCCATTGCTATTCTTTTATCTTATTTTATTGTATAGCACTTGTTGAGCATTTGGCTCACTACTTGTTTTCACCCTGATATTACAGCTAGCAGCTATGGTTAGACTCAAGCAGACAGCACGTAAGACTTGTGATGCCGTTGTGTATGTTCGAGCTCAGGTAGAATAAAAGATAGTTTTGTGTGAGGACTCGATGTTAAAAATCAGGTTGTAATAGTTAATAGTGTTGGGCTGTTCCACACCCTAAATTGTAAGATCTTGGATTCAGTTGTGTTTACTATCTTTTGTTAAATATTGTAATAATTTGTATAATATTTTTTTTTAAGTTGGGGGTGTGATAATTTGAATTGTATCCCAAATGTCCTGAACAAGTTTACAGTTGATGACATTGTCAAACATATCACCATCAAGACCATTGAACAGAATGTTCATAGCCTTTTTATCTTTGTGCACTTGCTCAATGTCTTCATCTGTTCTGATTGTGGCTTTGGAATGCTTTGCTCATTGCCTACAGCTCCTTCAACATCTGTAGCAGCTCTTCGAGAAATATGAGGGCCTTTCTCAATGTAATCAACATACCTTTTATCTTGAGAGAGAAGATGCAGGTGCATTTTCACCTTCCAATGGTGATGTTGTCCTTATCCAGAAAAAAAAATCTTCACTCTGACATCTTTCCTACTCATGTTGTTAGTTGTTTTGATCATTAAACTCGTAGTGTGTCAAGAGCTTGCTCTGATCATGCATCTTATAGAATTAAAACTGATAGGACAAATCCTGATGGATCAAATTCTGATGAAGGAAATCCTGATGGCTCAAATCCTGATGGTACAAATCATGTTAGGAAGTCTTCTACTGTAAATAAGCATAAGATGTCAATAAGGACCCAACAAGTGTGTGTTCTTAAAAATTCTAATTGATTTCTATATTTCTGATTTCAGGGAAATAAAAAGAGGGTGCTAGTACTAGATAGTAGTTGCTTTGCACATATGACTGGAAATAAATCCCTGTTTTCAGAATATGAGGAGAAGGTTGGCCCAATGGTTTCCTATGGTAATGTAAATGTAGGAAAAATACTAGGATATGGAAACATAATCACCGGAAATGTCATCATTCAAGATGTAGCTTTGGTAGAAGAATTGAAGCATGACTTGTTGAACATCAGTCAAATTACTGACAAAGGATACTATGTTGTATTTTATGACACTCACTGTGAAATAGTTCATAAAATTACAAAGAAAGTTATTTTCAAGGGATACTGACATGGAAACATCCATGAAGCCAAACTTCATGAAAATACTAATGGACTTGAGACTTGTTTAATAAGCAAAGCATCAGTTGATGAAAGTTGGAACTGGCACAAGAAGTTTTCTTATCTCAATTTTAAAAATCTTAATGAATTGGAGAAGAAAGATTTTGTTAGAGGTCTACCGAGTACGTATGACTACCCTGATGGTTTGTGTGATACATGTCAGCAAGCCAAGCAAAGAAAAACCTCTTTTAAAAGAAAGTCAGAATTATCCATCAAAAAACCATATCAAATGTTACATCTGAATCTCTTTGGCCCTGTTAATGTTATGTCAATTATAGGAAAATGTACACCTCAGTTGTTGTTGATGAGTATACCATATTTACATGGGTATTTTTCTTGCACAAGAAGGATGAAACTCTAAATGTTCTTTTGGATCATTTGAGATTAATTGAAAATGGCTCTAAGTACAAAGTACAAATACTCGGGAGTGATAATGGCACTAAGTTCAAGATTTGCAAGATGGATAAGTTGTACAGATACAAGGGAATTTCACAACAATTGATCAGCTCCAGGAACAGCTCAACAAAATGGTGTTATGGAAAGGAAGAATAGGACACTGATTGAAGATGGAAGAACAATGCTTGTGGAAGCAAATTTTCCAACTTACTTTTGGGCTGAAGTTATCAACATTGCTTTTTATACTTAAAATTTGGCTCTTATTAACAAACATGGACTAACTCCTTATTAAATTATTAAAAAAAAAGAAACCAGGCTTGAAGCATCTTTATATTTTTGGATGTAAATGCTTTGTAGTGAGAACACATCTTGAAATGCTTGGAAAATTTGACAGAAAAGCTGCTGTGGGTATTTTTGTTGGATATCCATCTTCAAAGGATTTTAAAGTATTCAATCTGAGAGAAAGAATGAATCAATTCATGTTTTATTTGATGACAAGAAGATTCATGGAATTGAAGAAGATACACATGAGGAACTTGTATTTGCAAACAGAAAAGCTCAAGTCAGGAAATGATGCATATCCTGATAACTCATCAAATCCTGATAATGAGTCAAATCCTGATGACAATACTGATCCTAATCTAGAGTTGATAATTGAAGGTGCACATGTTGAGGGGAGCAACATCAACATACAGACAATAATAACTCTAGTGAATCAAATCCCGATGATACCCATGAATCAGTAAATACTGGATCAATTGGAAATTCTTCAAGCTCAACAAATGACAGCTCATCAAGAGGAGATCATTCAACTAAGCATCAAGATCAATTTAGTGAATGGTCCACAACTGGAAGCTCTTTACAATTAGAAAATAACAACATTGATACAGGGGAGCTTCATATGAAAATGATGCATCAAATTCAGGGAGAGTATCAGGAAATGGGACTGAACCTCCAAAAGCTATCAAATGGAAAAAAATATCACACACCTGATCTTATCATTGGAGATCCTGATGCTGGTGTTCAGACAAGGAGTTCAATTGAGCATGAATGCCTCTATCATAACTTTCTTTCTAAAGAAGAGCCAAAGAAAGTGGAGGATTCACTCAAAGATGTTGATTGGACTCAAGCAATACATGAATAATTGGATGAATTTAAAAGGAATGAAGTGTGGAAGCTTATTTCAAGTCCATAGAACAAATCAGTAGTTAGCACAAAATGGGTTTTCAGGATCAAGACAGATTCAGATGGAACTATAATCAGGAACAAAGCTAGACTTGTTATAAAGGGCTATTCACAATAAGAGGGCATTGATTATGATGAAACATTTGCTCCTGTGGCAAGAATGGAAGGCATCAGGATTTTCTTAGCATATGTTGCACACAAGAAATTCAAAGTCTTTTAGATGGATGTCAACAGTGCTTTTATGAATGAAGAATTAGAATAAAAGGTCTATGTTTGGCAACCACCTGGTTTCATTGATCCAAGATTTCTAAATCATGTGTACAGACTTGATAAGGCTTATATGGACTCAAACAAGCACCAAGGGCCTGGTATGAAACATTTGCAAAATTTCTTATTGAAAGTGGTTTCAAAAGAGGTACAATTGACAAAACCTTATTTTGTATTAATAAGGGTAATGATCTTCTTTTGGTGCAAATCTCTGTTAATGACATAATTTTTGGGTCTACTAACAACAAGTTGTGCAAGAAATTCTCAGATCTTTTGAAGTTTAGGTATCAAATGAGTATGATGGGAGAACTAAATTACTTTCTTAGATTATTAGTCACACGGAATGATAAGGGAATTTTCATCAATCAGTCTAAGTATACAAAGAAATTATTGACTAGATTCATAATGTAAGAAAGTACAAAAACTACAACTCCAATGGCCACAACTACCAAGTTCGATCCTGATCAAGGTAATGAGGTTGACATCACTTCTTACATAGGTATGCTTGGTTCATTACTGTATCTAACTGCAAGTAGACCATATATTATGTATACAACTTATTTGTGTGCAAGATTTCAGGCCAAGCCTAGAGAACCTCATTTGGTTGGGACTCAATCTCTTGGTTTGTGGTATACAAAAGAATAATATTTTTAATCTGTTGTAGTCTTGATGATAATTCACCAAAACACCTCAAGTTGATTTATTTAGTGTCTTTTGTAGCCTTCAATGGTGTAATATTCCATATTTAAGATATTATTACTATTATTGTTTGAAATTGTTTATGTGATTTTTATGTGATTTTTAGTAAATTATATGATAATTGGAATTGATGTTTGGATATTTATATGTGATATATTTTGAGTATTTTAATTTTTTATTATGTCCAGAATAAAATTTGGATAATTAAGGTATTTTTCTGGGAATTTTTGGAATGTTATATGATTTTATATTGATTTATGAATTTATTAATTATTTTCTGAATAATTACAAAACTATTTTATAAAGCCTGGAATCGTCCAACTTCACCTGTTTTTACGTTTTACAACCCAAAACTCTTTCGAAAACTACTTCCTAACATAATCTGGATATTCTGAACATTTTCCGTGTTTTAACTTTTTTGATCCGAATTACGGTTTGACCCGTACGCGTCCCGACACAAAATTTTCGATACGATAAATGTTTTGATAAATCAACAAAACCCGTATTATCGAAAGAAGGGATATTATTACATTATTATCGTATAAAGTATTTTATAAGAAGCCCAGTTTTGATAAATATCTAAATCTGATACTAAATTATATCGTTTATGTAGTTGCTTAGCGACTAAGTAATCTATTTTTGGATCCGAAATGATCCAATAGGATACTCCTTACATGTTTAAAATGTATGTATATGGGATTATACGCAATCTGGACTCGTATTTATTTGCGTCTTTATCGAGGTACTCGTTTTATCTCGTTTTATGTGCATTTGAATGTATTTTATGTGTTTTCGGGGTTTTATGCTAGTTCAGGAATCATTTCTGTTTTTCAAAAATTAACGGACCAGGACCCCATCGATATGTCAAATTCCACAAAATTCACGTTTTTATTTTTATAGAATCATACGTATTTCAAATACACATTATTTCTGCATTTTTGAATTATTCGCAATTTTTGGGGAATTTTGATATAAATTTTATATTTTATTACCTTTAAAATTATTCCCCATGATCATTATTTTTTGGGCCTAATTATTTTAATTAGGGGATAAAAACACCCATAATTAGTTTTGGGGATGTAATTTGTGTTTAATATAAATAGAATCTTTTTATTATTTTATATATATATTTTTCATTAAAATTTTCAGAAAATAGGAATAATCAAGAACATTGTTCTTGGGGGTGAGAGATTTGTTCTTGATATTCAACCGCTGATACCAGGAGCTATAAATTCTCTATTTTTAACGTTCTTATAACCGATTTGAAGCTTGTTTCAAGCCCTTTATTTTGGTACCCACCTCATTCACTAAGGTTAATTCTTGAGAATAATCGCTTTTATAGTTCTTGGGGTCGAATTTGGTTTGTGATTTTGGTTAACCTTTAATTGATTTTGATGTTAGCACTAGTTTTTCCCCAAGTAATAGGACCAATTTATGTATAAATTTGTATTGTTTAATTTTAAGATAGTATAAGTCGAAGTTCTTGTGTTTAGCCGATGTAATCTTAAATTTTTCGGCTTAATCGTTTATAATTTGATGTTATAAATTACAGTGTTAGATTAATGGGATTATAAGCTTTAATTTCAAATAGGAATCGTTGAATTTGGTTGAGGATTCGATTGAATCGACGGTCGGCCGGAAAAACAACTGTTTTCGTTCGTCGATTCGTCGGAAAGGGGTTAGAGGCTGTTGTTTATGATTGTTGATGTGTTGTTGAGGTTTTGGATGTTATGGGCCCGGATTCGATACATAAAACTGAAGTAACGGCTTTAATCAGAGTTGTTTTGAGTCCCGTCGGAGTTCCGCCGGATTCCTGGCCATCGTCGGAATCTGGTAATTCTCCGGTAGGATTCTTGACAACCCGAATACGTTCTTCATGACCCGCTTGTAACCCAACTCTAACCCGATTTCAATCCATTAAAACCCTAAACCCCAATTCAAAATCTGTTATGCAGATTTTTGTTTTAAAATAATTCAAAATTTAGTTTCTATTTTTAAAAATTATTTCTTTTAATTCCCAAAATTCATTTAGGTAATTATTTTAATTAAATAAATTATTTTAAATTCCAAAAAAAATATTTTCTTTTATTATTTTCAAAAACTTAATTTGATTTAATTATTTATAATTTATTTTAGTTAAGTATTTATGAGTTTAATTAATTGATTAAATCATTTAATCAATTAATTATATTGATAAATAGTTAAATAAATGTAAATTATTTATAATTAATTTAAATAATTCTTAAAAATTGTTTTAAACTTTTAAAAATTATATTTTGGTATTTAAAAATTAATTAATACTATTATTAATTAATTTATTCCTATTTAATCTTATTTTATTCGTAATAAATAAACCATCCGTCGTTTAATACGAAACGAACGTGTATGGACTCAGAAAAATATTTTGCTTCCATTAAAAAATACTTTCGAGACTGAAATTTTTTTGTTTCGAAAGGTCTCTTGTTTTACAAGTCATTCTGAGTCAATTATTGATCAATAAATCATATTTTGACCCGATTTCAGTTTTAAACGTACTGAGTCGAATATTTTGACGAACCGAGTCATATGTGATATGAATTATGTGATACATAAGTTATGTGTTTAAGTTCTATGTGAATTACGTGCGTATGTGAGACATAATTCTTGTGTTTGACTGATATAATTACGTGCGGGCTATCATATGGGCAGAGGATAGGGGTTTGACGCGCAGTTCGTCGAGTAATTATCGTTTAGACGATTAAAATGTTATTTTCCAATTATAGATACGAGTCTTTCAAGAAGATCAGGGCCATATGGAATGAATAAAGACTAGAGTTGAAGAGTATGGAATATTGGGTTACAGCACTGCATGAGCAGCAGGCCAAATGATTAGTAGAATAAAGACGGTGATGCAATGAGATGCCAGAATGAGGGATTGTGTTATTACGAGTGTGACTAACTGCTAAAAACCCAAAGGCAAGTATCCCTATCATCACTTATTGTTCAAATGATATTTATTTTAAATCTTCTTATGTAAGTATTGCTTTACCTATTCTCAGTTCTGAATAGATAAATGTTTTACATATCGCTGAATTAAATGATTCTGTTTATGCAAGCACTCTTCTGCTATTCTATGTTCAGAATAGCTAAGTGATTTTACTTATCAAATTACTGGATTTATAAATGTTTTGGATTTTGAGAAATATGATTTGGTTGCGAGTATTCTTACCCAAGTAAATGGGGGAATAAAATTATTTTTGGTGTCAATTATTATGACCCCTTTTCAATAAAAGATTTTAAGATTGGATTAATGCATAAGTGACCGAGGCAGACGGTCCAGCGGAGGGCTATTGCTAAGTGTCATATGAATATCATGACATAATTTGTCCCACAGGAAGATATATTGCCTTTTTATTTGAGTACTCGTGTTTGGGGTCATATTTCTATTAATCATGACCTTGTGCTATCACACGGGCTGATCAACATGTGATAGTACGTGTAACACCACCAAATCCAAGGTCGTGAATTCGGGTCTTTACGATCACTTATTAATTAAATAATTCTCTTTTCACAATATTACTCGACCTTTTATTCAAACTCACACACACATGTTATATGCTTGGAAACAGTATCAAATAAATCATCTCTACTTATCCACCTAACGGGGCTGGCGCACAAAAAGCCTACAGAACTCACGAGCGTTCCTTACCCGCCTACGGACAGCGGTCCTGGTCTGATCCATGCTGGTAGTCTGTTGTGATATGATATATAAAAGCAAGGGTGAGCATTATGTTAGGGCGAAAACACGCGCTAATAATACACGCAAGTATACGCGTTCGCAAGTAATATAGAATACTTTCTAGTTCGTTCCCACAGAGACTCAGACTAATTATGTTCAATTTAACTCACTCACCAATGTATGTTACTTCTCAATGTTAAGACAAAAACACTTAGAATTATATTAACTAATTGTTAACTATAATTAACTACTAAAATTAACCACTTAATTAACACTTGGAATTAACAATATTATAACACTCATGAGATCACAACTTCATTACTACTTCCTTCAATAGTCATTGTTATTACCCTTAGCATGCAATAGTGATGATATTAATCGAATAACACGAAACTGATAAAAACCAATTTTCATTGTACTAATACCATTCTACCAAACATCCACAATTAAGATAGAAGTTGAATATGCATCAATTATGTTGAGTCCCTATATGTCTACAGAAATTGACAACATAATGATTTAAGTGCAAGTTATTCCTTTTGATTACACAGGGCAAATAAAACGGTTAGAGTTACTCACTAATCATGCAACATCATACATGAACCTATGCTAGCTTGGCAAGTTCTAAATCTCGAGATCCACCGTCGCTTCACAAGAGATTAACACCCTATCATATATGTTCACGACGCACATAAGACGAATACGCACAACCAATACTAGATATCATACAATCATCACACACTAAGGTATTAAACAACTAACTAAAGAATTTCATAGTAAATCCGTTACGACCCCATGATCACGATTAGCCCATGTTAGCACTTATCGTCATCATGGGTTCATATGAAAACATGATAAATAAACACAAGAGAATAATAACTAAACTAATTATATTAAACCAGAGTACGTCACAAGAGTAAATAGGTTCAAAGCAAAGAAAACTAGCATCCAACATTACTACGAAATAAAGAATCACAAGAAAATATGCTTCCTCTTCATTGCGGTGTGCTAAAACGGTCTTCTTCCTTCTCTCCTTCGCTCCTCGACTAATACAACGATTCAACACACGTAAAACGTCTCTGAACTCTACTTATATAGAAATCCCATAAAACTCAGATTACACAGAAGTTAGAAGCCAAACAGAAGTAGAAGTCTAAAATAAATATTTTAATTTCCCGTCCCTGCGCGACCGCTCAGCATAGCTGAGCAGGCGCTCAGACCCCTACTGGAAAATGTCTGATTTTTGCTCTGTTTCTTCGCTGGAATCTGCTCCTTTCTTCCCTCTCGCGATGCTAGACACATGCCAAGGCTTATTATTGATGATTACTCCCCCGAAATACAACTATTACCCTGAAACGCATAAACACTAGAAAAACGCATCAAATACACAAAATACTTGATTTCAAGACACCAATTTAAGCTATTTTAATACGTTCTAAGTGGTATAAAATGCCACTTATCACACCCCCAAACTTAAATCGATGCTTTTCCTCAAGCGTCACAGACTCAAAAACAAATAAAAACATGCATGAATGCAATCTATATGAAATGCAGCGATCCCCCTTACTACGAACAAACCAACCAACTTACAACATCTCAACCAATGCTATTAGGCGACTAAAGATCAATCAAACCATGCCACCTAACATACAGCCAGAAGTGTGTAGATGCTTAACAGATATGCTCCGGAACTAAATCCATTATTATGACTCAACTATCATCAAGGCAATCACATGATTATACAAAGAATAAAAATTTTAGGCACAAAGTGACTTATAACACTACAAGAATTCTGGAGCTTATCATGGAATCATGCTTTTTATTCCTAACAGTAATGCTTATTTGATCGTACAATGAGTGAGGTCCATAAAAGACTTATACAATGGTATCCATGTAGCGAGCGTTAGGCTAGCGGATCCCAGACTCTAAAAGCCTTAGGTCACTAGGCACAAAGTCCCCTAAGAACTTAATAACTCGAATACCAATTAGCATATAGAGCATATTAACTAGAGATGAAGTTATAGCATCAAAATTACTAATTTTTCCAAAGAAAACCTTGATATAGGCATCACTAAGAAAACTCCATTCTTTCCTAAGGCCTTTTCTTCTAATACTCCCTAAACTAGCAGAATCAAAAGAATAGCCTATGGAATCTAACATGCTAGATACATCATTATCAGTGTGTGGTGTCATGGCATTGTTCTCAGGTAATTTGAAACAAGACCGTATATCATCACAGTTAATACAGTAATCCTTACCTTTGAGAGAGAAAATGATGGTCATATATGTGGGATTGAACTCTGCAGTGGTCCAAATCTCCTCAATTACCTCACTGTTAGGAATATATGTGCATTAGTTTGATGATATGTTTAACAAAACACTTAAGTAGAAATCTAGTGTTTGTAGCCTCAACGGATAAGACCACTTTGGCTATCCGTTGATGGTGTAGCTTTACTTAGAAATAAGTCTAGTGTTGTAGCACATTTCAGTCTCTGAATTTGAGATATAATTCTTAAATGTTGAGGGAAATTATAAGTCATGTTGACTACTAAAGGATATGCAGATAGGAAGGCCAATTGTAAATATTTCATGGCTTTTAATTTTGTATAAATGAAATGGTGTCAACGGATAACTTAAAGACCTTCAACGGATGAGAAACAAAGCTTCAACGGATGTCTCTAAAGCTTCAACGGATAACATCCTTCAACGGATGAGTGAATCAACGGATAGAGCTTCAACTGCTAGCACATCAACGGATAAAGCCATCAACGGATGAAGGCTTCAACGGATGTTCTGTTAAATAGCAGTTGACAAGTGGTAGTTGTACCTACAAACAGAGGCACATGGGTTGACAGAGACAACTGAGATGTGGTAGCCTATTTTAGGAACATCAGAAAAAGCAGCCGTTCTACTCTAGTATAAAGAGGCAATAGTCAACAATGCACTGGAGTAAAATGGAGAAGAAACAAGTGGAGAACTTATTTTATTATTGTACTTTTTATCTTTGTCTTCACTTGTAAACTTGGTGTTATATAAACCAAGAAGCAGCTAGTAATTAGAGAGAATTTTTCCAGAGCTGTTTAGAAAAATCTTGAGAAAAATTATCTAGTTTGTACTAGGATGCAGTTGTGATCAACTTCTTGAATCACAGATTTTCTGAAATACCATCTCTGGTGGAACAACAAATCCACCAGAAAAGTTTTTAAGGTCTGTTGTGTTCTGTACTTTTGTGCTTGAATATATATCTGTCTGTATTAGCTTAAAGCAATTCACACACTTGTTTATCTTAAACACACAGCCTTTGAAACTGCTCAAAACTTGAAAAAGTTTTGAGATTTACATTCAACCCCCCTTCTGTAAATCTCATTGTTAGTTTACTAGGAATAACAATTGGTATCAGAGCAGGCTCTTGACATACAAAGAGTTTAAAGTTCTTGGAAACTAACAAAGATGAGTAAGAAGGATATTGGAGTAAAAATCCCAGTTCTTGACAAAGACAGTTATCACCATTGGAAGGTGAAAATGCACCTTCATCTACTCTCCCAAGATGAAGGTTATGTAAACTGCATTGAAAATGGTCCTCACATTCCCCACAAAGTAGCCACAGTTGCTACAGCCACAATTGTTGTTGGTCAATCCATTCCAAAACCTAGAGCAGAATGGATAATGGAAGACACAGAAGAAGTCCACAAGGATAAGAAGGCTATGAACATTTTGTTTAATGGTCTTGACAAGGATATGTTTGATAATGTGATAAATTGCACAACTGCCAAAGAGGTTTGGGACACAGTTCAGCTACTGTGTGAAGGTACAGAACAAGTAAAAGAAAACAAAATGCAGCTTCTCATTCAACAGTATGAGTATTTTCATTTTGAAGAAAATGAATCTTTAAATGACACATTCAATAGATTCCAAAAGCTGTTGAATGGACTGAAGCTGTATGGTAGAGTGTACCAGATGAAGGATTCAAATCTTAAATTTTTAAGATCCTTGCCAAAGGAATGGAAACCCATGACTGTCTCCTTGAGAAACTCTCAAGATTATAAGGACTTCACTCTTGAAAGATTATATGGAATCTTGAAGACTTATGAACTAGAGCTGGAACAGGATGAGGTATTGGAGAAGGGAAGAAAGAAAGGAGGTTCAGTTGCCTTGGTAGCTGAAAATGAGAAAGAATGCAGACAAGAAACTGTGAGATCAACATTAAACTCCAAAGATGGCACAAGCAAATCAGA